>NW_007726782.1:39506-41688 GCF_000696425.1 Galeopterus variegatus | reverse complement strand
CTTCTCAAAATCTCTGAAGTCTCAGGTTTGCCAAAGTCTTTAGACTTAACCCTGTGCCTCCAATGCTGTTCTAAGGATTTTTCTCTTTCCAGACTCCTTAACCTTCATTAAAATGGTCTCATTTCCATCTAAGGTGGTTCTATTTCAAGCTCATTTGAAAACTCTTCTCCTTTGGGGGTAAGAAGAAGTGCTGTATTATACAAGGACCATCCTAATGGTAGGAGCTCCTAATGGCAGTAGTGCACCTCTAAGACAAATATCAAAAAGATCCCACTGAACAGGTATTAAAACAAAACTAAATGAAGCATTTAAATTATGTCTACAAAACATATTTGTTTCAATAAAGAGAAAAAAAGGTGACCCACTATCTTATAAATTCTGAGCCTATCTGAGGGTTCTGTGAATAACTTGAACTAGGTTATCAATTAATTTAGCCAAGGAGTTGCTACCTGCAAATTCAGAAGGCTTCCCAAAGTGGGTGTTTGCAGTATTTTATAAAGCCTCCATCCATGAGGTGTCTTTAACTCAATTTTAGATGGTTGAGGTTAACATTTGAATCTGCAAGCTTTTAATTAAGCTTGCTAGATAGGAGCAACCCCTATGATAACTTTTGATCAATAAACAGTAATTAATGTGACTTTTCTAAGTGGGAAGGCAAAGATGACTCAGATAAGCTCCAAATGGCTGCTCAAATTTTGAGAGCAAACAGACCTTTATGAATGAATTAGTTAAGTCAAGACACACTTGAGTATACAAAAAAATATTTACTCAGGCTTCATGCTGTGGGAGGACTTCAAAAGAAAATTTTTCAGCAGCAAACCAGAGATTCAAAACCAGGTTAAGCACCAGAAACTCTGGGAATCCCACAGTGTTAGACCCTTTATTTGCATTATCTCATTAATCCTTGTAACAACATTACTATGAAATAAATCAGCATATTTCTTAATCCTGATTCTGCCACTTATTAACTGTGTGAATTTGTGCATATTATTTAATTTTCCTGTGCCTCTGTTTCCTCATCTGTAAAAGGGAGATAATAATAACATCTACTTCAAAGATTGCTTCCATCCTTACTGAATCAATTCATGAATATCTCTGTGAAAAGTATCTGGCACAAAGTAATTGCTCAATTACTATTTCAGGCTGGATGAGCAGAGGAACCAGTTAAGGAAGAGATGACATGACCAAATGCAAGAAAAAAAGCATCATGAATGAGAGAGAGAAGAATCCCAGAAGGGCATACAAGAGACCGATGAGAAATGGAGGACAGAGTGAAAAAACCTCATGAAGAAGATTTGGTAGAGCAATTTAAAGGTGATTGAATNAAAAAAAAAGGGAAAAAAAAGAAAGTTCTCCCTTGGCTTAAGTCGAAAATATTTTTTCCTAAAAAAAGAGACCTATTTTCCTGCTGGTCCTGGTTTCCCTTGTGGAACCACATGTACATTATGTACCATTTCTTGTCAGATCTTATAAAAGAGGATGATCTCAGTCTTCTCTTCTCCTAGCTAAATATTCCTGATTCTTAAAAATGATCCTGCATGAGGTGGTTTTAAGTTTGGTCATCTTCCTGGTTGCATTCAAGTTTAACTATAGGCCTCTGGTACCATAAACTCATTACAACACTCCGAATATGACCCAGACTCACTTATAGGATGACTAAAACCTAGCATATATGACCCCCAAATAAGGGGCTTATAACTGGCCAAATCCTTGTGCAGCATCACATGCCAAGAAACCAAGGCCAGCACCAAAGTCAATTAAAATAATTCTAATCTTTAATGACACTCAAAGGACATCTTAGGAAGAGTATATTTGCCTGCAAAACTTATTGAAAGCATTCTCTCATCTATGTCATTCTCTGTTCTGCACAATGAGAACCCTGATCTCCCCCAAACTGTCTCCCACGCTCAATTCCCAGCTGTAGGGGTGAGGGGGAGGGCTTCATTTCTTCTGTCCCCTTTTATTTATCCATCTATTCACTTTTTTCACCTGTTCTCCCTTTGAATCTTGTCCCTTTCCAAACCAGACTTCCATTCCTAGCTTTCCACTTTTACTCTCTCTCCACTACATTGTTGAAGCATCACAAATGCACAAGCTAGTAAACCTGGAGCTCTCCTTAGAGAGCAGGGTGAGAGAGTCCCTGAGGGTGCAAAGACAGAACGTTCTCTCATGAGTGAGGAAA
>NW_007726782.1:37134-37862 GCF_000696425.1 Galeopterus variegatus | reverse complement strand
AGGACAGAGTGAAAAAACCTCATGAAGAAGATTTGGTAGAGCAATTTAAAGGTGATTGAATAGTTTTTAAAACTCTTAGGTTCTTAAATCAGAGAGTGGCATTACAGGATTTTAAGTGAGAAAACAGTGCCAATGCCTTCCAGCCAAAGCTGTGGGAATGTATGTGTGGTTGAACAAGTTGGGTTTATTGCTTGTGGTGCTGAGAAAGAACACACACCATGGAGAGCCAAGGGTGTCTCAGTAGTTAGGTGTTAAAAAATACTTTTGGGCCTTTAGGCTTTGATGAGCTGATTTTTAGGTTGAATTAAAAGAGGTTTACTCTGGACTAGGTGCTGTCAAAAAGTGGACCTAATCCTATAGTTGACCATCTTAATCAATGTTATCTAGAAAGACAAAATACTAGAGTGAGGCTAAACCTGTAATAGGTAAAGAAGCAGCCATCACTCATACTAGCTGAGGGGAAAGGGGATATTTGGTATTTTTGTAGTTTGCACAGTGACCTGTTTTTGTGCTTAGACACAATTATACAGTGGAGGTGGGCTGCACTATCCATGCATCATCTCATGGAGCCTTAAAACAACTTCCTAAGATAGGAGCCACTATCATCCTATTTTACAGATGGAGACCCAAGGCTTAGAAAGGCTAAATAAATACCCATAGGTCATAGCTAGTAAGTGGAGCAGAGATTCAACCACAGACCTACCTGACTGCCTCTAACCATGACACTC
>NW_007726782.1:33596-36167 GCF_000696425.1 Galeopterus variegatus | reverse complement strand
AGTTTGTCTAATCCTTCCTTCCAGGTAACTAGGGATAAAAACGCACTTGGGATCTAAATTTTATCCTTAAGTGGCTTATAGGGGTAGAAGAACTTCTGCAATCAGT
Source organism: Galeopterus variegatus (assembly GCF_000696425.1). Classification (NCBI taxonomy): domain Eukaryota; kingdom Metazoa; phylum Chordata; class Mammalia; order Dermoptera; family Cynocephalidae; genus Galeopterus; species Galeopterus variegatus. The sequence goes on along the minus strand of NW_007726782.1, from coordinate 36,061 downwards.
AGGAAAACTTCTGGGAAACCAAACATAATTATGACAAAATAAAGCGGAGGTGGTAATAGCTTCGTTAAAGTTGTTGAAGTCACTCTCCAAAATAGATGTTCCTCAATTTGAACAATAATGCACTTTGACAGCCACTAAAGAAGCACACCACAAAACCTCACACAAGTTGCAAAACAACAAAAGACATTAAGTGTCAGTGAGGCTTGAAAAGTTGGGTTAACCTTTAAATAGCAGGTGTGTCTCACTCACAAGCCAAGACAGGAAGTGAGCACAGTGTGGGATGTGATTGGGATTGAGATGGCCAAGGACGGGCAGGAAGGAACTCAAAATGATCACATTCCCGTTCAGCTGATACATGTATGTCTCTTTTCCTTAAAGGAAAACAAACCAACAAAAACCCTGACAACTTTCCATGGAAATTGCCTGCCTGTAAGCCTAAGCCTTGGTCCTAAAACTGTGGCCACCCAGCTGGTGAGGCAATTACTGAGCGTTGAACACGTTTTTCAAAATGTTGGACTCTACTGTTGATGGTGCATGAGGTGTTTTTAGGGGATTCATGCATGGGTTTATACATTTTGTGAGGCAATTACTGAGCGTTGAACACGTTTTTCAAAATGTTGGACTCTACTGTTGATGGTGCCTGAGGTGTTTTTAGGGGATTCATGCATGGGTTTATAAATTTTGAATAGTTTTTTTTTTTTTCCTTTTTGTCTTTTTTCGTGACCGGCAACGGATCGCAACCCTCAGTGTCGCGCCCGTACTGGACCGGGACCGGCAACGGGATCACAACCCTCGGTGTTGCCCCCGTACCTCGCTCAGCCAGTGAGTGGCTGGTCTGTATGTGGGATCCAAACCCTCGGTGGGAGCGCCGGCACGCTCCCAAGCGGTGCACTGTAGCAGTGTGCCACCGGGCCGGCCCTTGAATAGTTTTATACAGCAGTTTCCTTTTACCCACAGGGAACATGTTCCAAGATCCTTAGTGGTTGCCTGAAACCGCGAATAGTACCGAACTCTACACACACTATGTCTTTTCTGTACATACATACCTATGATAAAGTTTAATTTATAAATTAGGCACAATAAGAGATTAACAATGATAGCTAATAATAAAATAGAATAATTATAGCAATATACTGTAATACAAGTTATGTGAATGTGGTCTCTCTCTAACTATCTTATTGTGCTGTACTCATGTGGCAGCAGCTTCTTGAACAGCAGATGCAGCCTCTGCAGTAATTTTTGTATTTTTCAGTCCAAACCTATTTCTGAATCTGTGTAACCATCCCTTGCTTGCAATAAATGGCTTGGTGTCACTCATTTCAAGAGGCTTCTTGATGAAGTCTTTGTATAGTCTCTATGCTTTTTGTCACAACGTGTTGTTAGTCGGAACACATTTTTGTTCATCTTTTCCACCAATAAATTTAATGCCTTTTCCACCTTAACAAAGCACTTATCAGGCACTGTGGCCATAACTTTTGCAGTCTGAGATGCAACAGCAAAACTAACATGAATTTCTGTTTCCTTCTTCATAATTTCACAGCCAGAAGATTTGTTATGTAGATCTTAGCAACATTGGCTTATGATTATTTTTTCTTATAGAGTTAAGAACTTTCACCTTCTCACTTAAAGGAAACACTTTATGGCTTTTCTTTGGCATATCTGAATTGCCAGCATTACTACTCTTGCACTTTGGGGCCCCTATTAAGTGAAATAAGTGTGGCTTGAACATAAGCACTGCAATACCGCGACAGTTGACCTGACAACTGAGATGGCTTAAGTGACTAGTGGGTGGGCAGCACCTACTGTGTGGATGTACTGGACAAAGGATGGTTCACATCCCTGTGGGACTGACCAGGACAGCGCAGGATTTCATCATGCTACTCAGAATGGTGTGCAATTTAAAACTCGTGAATTGTTTATTTCTGGAATTTTCCACTTAATATTTTCAAACTATTGTCAGCTGAGGGTAACCGAAACCTCAGAGAGTGAAACTTTGAATTAGGGAGGCTACAATATTTATTTGAATATGCTTTAGAAAAATATAAACTCAGCAGCACCAACTGGCAAATACTGTTACTTGGAATGAGACTAGAGTAGGAATTTAAATAAATTTGGTAAGTATATTATAAAAAAATTATGAAGGATGACAGAAGTTTGGGAACCACTTATGGACAAGTTAAAGGAATGGGTGGTTTAAGCTCCTGTTCCTACTCACTGTGTGACTTTGGGGAAGTCACTTAACCTGAGCTTCTGTTTTCTAATGTGTAGAAGAAGGTGGCATGTGGAACTCTTGGAAGCCAGATAGAAGTGGAAATGCTGATCTTGCCAAAGGATCCGTAAAAATGTTCTCAAAGGACCAAATATCTGAGACCAAATTGGTGGTTCTTTATAAAGCATTGAGGGAAAATAATGTTGAATAAGAGCACATTCAAAAAAAATCAGCTGGTCAGTTTGTGATCACTTAG
>NW_007726782.1:30225-32781 GCF_000696425.1 Galeopterus variegatus | reverse complement strand
ATAGATCAGTCTGGGGCAGATTATTCCCAAGAAGGACATTTTTGACCAATGTAGTAGCTAAAGACATGGGCTATGGAAACTGGGATCTGGATTTGGATCTCTGTCTCTTACTTAGAAATTGTACTGCTGTGAGAACTGAAGTAACATCAGAAAGCCTCAGTTGTCCCATCTGTAAAATGTCGATGGTAATACCTCATAATACATTCCCTTTCCAAACCCTAGTAGAGACCTTGTTTGTTTTTGCTCATCATCATAGGACCTCAATATGTTTTCTGAATGAATGAGAGGCTGTGGGGATAAAATTAGGTAATGCGTGACACTTAGCTCTCAATACATGGCGTTAGTGGTGGGTGTTAATATTTACCGTGGGTATTTGTTCTGGTAACTCCTAACACATGAGCTTCTGGGGCAAAGTGTATGTGCCAAGTTAAATCACCACTTTGTCACATCCCCACCCCTCACCATAGTGATTGGCTCGGATATGGGCCAGTGACCCAACCAGAGCACTGGGACTTTGGCTAGGAGTCCTGAAAAGAGACCATCATTTTTTCTTTCTGAGAAGTAAATCAGAGAGAATGTAGGATTTGAGACTACTGCAGCCATTCTGTGAGTATGTGGAGCCTGATGAAGGAGGCAGTTCCAAGGGACGGGCCACTGGGAAACAGAGTGAGAGGAACAGGATCCTGCTGACAGCACTGGGTCCTGGATCAAGCAGTAGGTAAAGGCATACCTGCCGTGGTCTATTGCATTATATAAGTTTTATCTAAAGCTTCTTGTCTGCTTTACTGCTTACAGCAATTTGAGTTATGTCAACTACAACAAAAAGAATACTGATACAGCAACATTATTGTCATCATCATAAGTAACCTAGCAAAAACTGTCTGCAGTTCAACAACTTAATGTTTTTTGTTTTACTTGGGCAAAATTTGAGGGAGACTTTAACTTCAAGATCCTTCCACTTAAGACAAAACACAACCACTCCCTTCTTGAGCTATTCATATTGTTCTTTCCTGATGTCCCAAGAGGTGGGGATCTGGCTAAACCCGACATTTAGAAAAGGAAGCATTCACGGTATGCTTTAAAAAAAAAGAAAAAAGTCCAATAGAACATCCTGCCTTCCTGGCAGAAATAGTTCAGCTACTCTTTTCCCTGGCTGTGATTGCTTTCAACACATCACTATAATTTTACCCTTTCCCCACTGATCCATGTGGGACCACCTGCTCAGATCACAGACAAATTACTCCTGAAAGTAACATCTGGGCCCACAATTAAATTCATTCACACATCAGATACTGCCATAGCTAGACACTAGACTCATGGTGTGATTTGAGAGTTAATCAACCGCTACCTTGGAAATGAAGTTGGAGGCATCGAGAAGATGGGCAATTCCAAATTTTCCTTCTTTTCACTTGAGGAGTTTAGGTATAGGTGATAATCTGTGATTTGGAAACTTGGGAACTATTTCCATGGTTTCCATCAGCATCTCCAAAAAGGATGGTAGAAACTTGCTTCTAAAATTCATTTGCGACAATTATATTGTACAATAATAATGGAAGCTATAAAATCACTCAACAAGTATCTAATGAGCTTTTTAAAAGAATTCATCATGTACTGGGCACATCAGAAGGGGGAAGGAAGGTACAAAGATGAGTGAAGTGTGGTTCCTGCCGTAAAGAGCTTGCAGTCTAGGAGAGCAAGGCTCAGAGGAGGCAAGGCCAGCTGAACCAGAGTGGGCACACGTGATTCCTGATGAAATTTTAAAGAATGACTGGGTCCTGGAACCCAACAGGTAAGAGTTTGAGACCCAGCTCTGCCACTTGCTTGGGGCGATATGTTTAATAGTTTCTTCAACCTTAGTTTTCCCACGTGTAGAATGGGTTAGCAGTAACTACCTAATGCGCATGGTTGCTGTCTGAAGTTTAAAATAGCTCACACATGGAAAGCACTTACTCTCATGCTTGGCACAATGAGATCACTCAATAAATTTTAGCTTTTATGATTGAGAACATTTGGCATTATCACAGAAGTTGAGCTCTATGGAGTAGAATAGAAAGGGGCAAACAGATATCCTTTGTTTCAGCAAAATACATTGTGCCAACTTTAGGGTGCCTCAAAACCACAAATTCCAGCCAGAACCCGACAAATATGTAGCTTAAATAGTGGCATCTATTGGAAAAGCACAATGCTCTACCTAAGTTCTATTAACACATCTCTGGATAAAGCAAAAGTCCTGAGTGAAATGCACAGAAGGAATAAAGGAAGTTTAAAAGAAAAGTTGCTTTATCCACTAAGGGGATAGTCACTTCTAGTGACTTACCTGGTATTTCAGGTGTCACCCACAGCGAAGGCACAAAATACAAATGCCAACACAAAGTCTGAGATTTTCAGAATTATGTCGTTTTCACCAGATTTTTTGAAAATTAATAGTAAAAATAACAGCAGTAAGAATATTAGGCAGTTATTGTATACTAATCCTATTGCTAAGCATCAGGTATATATTAAAAAGTAATAGCAATATAGATAGCTGTTAATATTTGATAACTTCCTATGTACAAG
>NW_007726782.1:6319-29199 GCF_000696425.1 Galeopterus variegatus | reverse complement strand
ATATTAAAAAGTAATAGCAATATAGATAGCTGTTAATATTTGATAACTTCCTATGTACAAGGACATACATCATTCCATTTGGTTCTACCAGCTCTCTGAGCTAGATCTTATTATTTTCCTAACTTTCAGATGAGAAATCCAAGATTCTCCATAGTTGAATAGCTTTGTGTGACTTCACATAGCTGGTGACAGAATAGGAATTCCCTAGAACTAGATATTGTTCACTATAACTCTACTCATTGGGGCCACAGGGGTGAGAAACACATGTCTAATATGTGTAAAATCACTTCCAACTTAAAACATTCAACTTTCACTCCCACAGGCATATGTGGGCACAATGGCTGAACTCCAGCCTAGAAAGCACATTCAATACATTAGAGTGACTTTTGTCCCAGGAGGTCTCTGATTCCACTTCAGGTTACAAAGAGGAGATCACTCACCTGTACTGTACCCTGTGCTTAGTAACACATTATTTGTGATCCCATATGCAAACGTGTATCATGACCCATGGCTGAGAGCCGCTGGTCCAAACCAAAGACTGAAGGGCATCATCAGAGAGTCAAGTTGCCTCTTGCAAATCCCATCACCTCCATCCAACTGCCTCCCCTGGGGGCCACATACCTTGCTGATTAGAGTCACTCTTCATAACTGGTAGTGAAATGGAATTTGTATACTGTTTGAGCGTGTGGCTGTAAAGACTGAGCAGGAAATAAAATTCAAAGAGATGCAATAAGTTTTCCCAAAGTGACAAATACTAGCTAAAAAAAAAAAAATGCAGCAAGGAATCCCATCCAGAATATTGCAAAGATTCTAGATTTCGTGGATACTCCACGGACCCCTGTAATCATGGCTCTCTCCCCCAACTTCTCCCCATCCAGAATATTGCAAAGATTCTAGACTTCGTGGATACTCCACGGACCCCTGTAATCCTGGCTCTCTCCCCAACTTCTCCCCAGGGAAACCTAACTTGGGTAAAATCACTGTTCTCTTCGCTATATCACTGTTACTAAATCACATGTACTCCAAGTGGCCCATTATTTATTTTATGACTACACTTCAGTGGGACACAAACGAGCAGGACTAGAAGCTCTCATCTCATTTCTCAACTCCCTCTTTTCTCCTCCACTCCCCACAACTTTTGGTGCTTTATTATTTTAAGAGCTTGATGTTCATTTAACTTAAAAAGGCTGAGTAACTCACTCAGCAAAATACTTTTATGATTTCTCTCATAAAGTGATGTGACCACGAAAGCCAGACATGTCTTATTTTCCTNTGCAAACGTGTATCATGACCCATGGCTGAGAGCCGCTGGTCCAAACCAAAGACTGAAGGGCATCATCAGAGAGTCAAGTTGCCTCTTGCAAATCCCATCACCTCCATCCAACTGCCTCCCCTGGGGGCCACATACCTTGCTGATTAGAGTCACTCTTCATAACTGGTAGTGAAATGGAATTTGTATACTGTTTGAGCGTGTGGCTGTAAAGACTGAGCAGGAAATAAAATTCAAAGAGATGCAATAAGTTTTCCCAAAGTGACAAATACTAGCTAAAAAAAAAAAAATGCAGCAAGGAATCCCATCCAGAATATTGCAAAGATTCTAGACTTCGTGGATACTCCACGGACCCCTGTAATCCTGGCTCTCTCCCCAACTTCTCCCCAGGGAAACCTAACTTGGGTAAAATCACTGTTCTCTTCGCTATATCACTGTTACTAAATCACATGTACTCCAAGTGGCCCATTATTTATTTTATGACTACACTACAGTGAGACACAAACGAGCAGGACTAGAAGCCCTCATCTCATTTCTCAACTCCCTCTTTTCTACTCCACTCCCCACAACTTTTGGTGCTTTATTATTTTAAGAGCTTGATGTTCATTTAACTTAAAAAGGCTGAGTAACTCACTCAGCAAAATGCTTTTATGATTTCTCTCATAAAGTGATGTGACCACGAAAGCCAGACATGTCTTATTTTCCTAAGATTGTGGTTCTCCCAAAAAATCATTTTGTTAATCTAATATCAGAAGAAGGTGTTGCATATAGATTCACCCTGGCAATTATCCTTGTACAGGCAGTCAACTTGGCAGTGAGAGTTTGTCAGTGGCCAATCTGTTGTACACAAGCACCAACAACCTTAAAGATGAGGAGACCTAAATTTGAAATATAAAGACACAGGATGTTATTTTGTCATGTCCTGTTTAAAGCTTTAATATTAATTCTAAAGCAAATTAGATAATAAACAATTTAACTGACATTTGTCTACTGACTGTTCATAGAATGATGCCAGGCCCTTGGGGGGAATTCAAAAGAAATGGAAAGCATAGTTCATTTCCTCAAAGGATGTTTACTCTAATTGCAGAGAAGAGATGTGGAGACAGTGCTCATTAGGCAAGTGAGTTTCAAAGCAAGCAGCTTATAGTTAAGTAGCAATTAGGTAAAAGAGGTAAATTAGAGAAAGGAGATACTCCTTTGGGTTAGAGTAAGGTAGAAAGTGCCTGCCTGGAAGCTAAAACATGCAGGGTTTGGAACGAAATAGGCCAAGAGAAGTACTCTTCTTCCAGAGAAGGGCTGTCACCAAAGGAGCTTCAAGTCAGGAAGCAACTTCCATAAACAGTACCATATTACCAAGTAATTCTCTTTAATGCACTCATTGCTGTCCTGTGACCCATCCAACAGGTCAGGGAGACTCAGGGGGAGGCGGAGAAGTGCTATTTGGCCCATTTTACAGAAATGGATAAGAAATAAAATAATTTTTGCAGAGTCCCCAGCCAAATTAAACACATTCCCTGAGCCTGACTTACTTGCTGTTTCCTCTTAAGCTACCAGCTTAAAAAATGGAAGAAGATTGATCTCTTTTTACTCCTCTGGTCAGGACACATGCTGACAGTTGGTAGTGCCAGAAATTAATGATATTATATTTAATAAACAATAATACTGCATTTTATGAGCACTTCTAATTATTGTTGTCTTGATTTTACAAATGAGAAAACTGAGGCTCAAAGAGGTTGAGTCACTTGTCCAAGGTGGTGGAGGAGGGGCTGAAAGACAGGGTTACCCAGTTCTAAAGTCCAGGCTCTTAACCACTCTCTATCAGGCTCTCCAAGGAAGGTCTCAGGACCAGCAATAACATCATCACCAAGGCCCACCTCAAACTTATAGAATCAGACACTGCAGAGGTGGAGCCCAGAAATCCATGTTTTAAAAAGCCCTCAGGGTGATTCTGACACATGCTCAAGTGGAAGAACTACTGCTTATAATAATTTCTCTGACTATTAAGCCCAAGTGGCAGTTTAGTATAAGCAGCGGGAACAAGAAAGAAAAGCCTCTTAAACAAAGCACCATGAGAGGAACAGAAGCTTTTGAATATCTCTGAACTGCTGATGAGTCTGCACCTGCCAGCCTGTCTAAACATGGAGCTGCTATTCATAAATGAAGGCATAGGCTTGACACAGGGATCAACTCCTGAAAGGATCCACTCCAAGGTAACAGCTGCCAGGCAAGGATTATATTCCAGCTCCACTGTCATCAGCACTGTGACCTTACACAAGTCCTTTGGCCTCTCTGGGCCCCGGTTTCCTCATCTGCTTCAGGAGGTTACTGGGTCACATGATTTTCTTTGTCTCTTCCTACTCTAAAACCCCTAGTCTCCAAGTCAGTCATTGCAGGGCCAAGACAGAATCAGGTGCCATATGGAGAGTCGGACTAAGAAGCTGGGAAGAGGAGATGACTTCGAAGGCTTAGAGGATTCAGGAAGGTCTGTTATTGAAGGAGGGGGGCCGAAGCTAGGAGAGCCAGACAGGAAGAGAGCTGGAAAGGAAGGCAGCGCATTCTAGGTGTGGGAGTCTGAGATGGGACAGGGGCAAGGTGAGCCAGGCAAGCTGTGAGATCAGTCTGAGCAGCTGAAGGCAAGGTCTGAGTACTAGAGACAAGTAAGCAGAACTCTCAAAAAGAAAGTTTCACCTAGATCATGAAGTGTTTCTGCAGTGAAGCCACCGAATACACTGATTACTGTGTTTCCTTTTAATGAGCACAGTGATTCTCACGCAAGGGCAATTATGCCCTTCAGAAGACATTTGGCGATATGTGGAGATGGTTTTAGTTTTAACAACTGGTTAGGTGGGGGTGGGGGTGGGGTTGCTACTGGTGTCTAGTGAGTGGAGACCAGGGATGCTGGGATACTGCTATACATCCTACAATTCACAGGACTGCCACTGGCCCCAAGAAAGGATTAAATGGCCCAAAATGTCAATACTGCCTCGGTGAAAAACTCTGACCTAGTGGATGAGCCCCTTCCCCCTAACTAATAACTGATTTAGAATCAGCAGATGGTGATCTCTATACCTAGTAGGCTTCTAAGTGCTTTGAGGGACTGTGCTCGCAGCAACCTTCCGTTTCTTCTTCTTATTTCTTTCTTTTTAATAGACTTTATTTTGTTAAGAGCAGTTTTAGATCGACAGCAAAACTGAGCCAGGGTACACAGATTTCCCATTTACTTCAGGTCCCCACATACAGCCTCCCCCACTCTCCTCTTTACTTTTAGTAGCTTCTTTACCTGGAAGGCACTGAGACTTGCAGAAGCTCAGACACTCAGCTAGCAAGGTGAGGCTCTCAGATTCAGACCTGGGTCTGCAGAATTGGAAAGCCAATGCCCTTGTGCATTACCTAGTTCTTTCCACAGCCCTGCTACCTTCCCTGCTGAGCTAACGTGTCGGCTGGGTTGTAAGCACATGGGGCAGAAGGGGGCAGGCCATGCCTGCTTCTGAGGACCCAGGGCCCTTTTGTTCACAACCTTTCATCTACTTCAGACTCTCAAGATTATTTTATAGGATAAATTGAGAAGAAGATAAGGCACTGGAAACAAATAGACCTCAAAAAAACAACTGTGTGTTAAGAGTCTACATGAAACGATTGTTCTCTAGGCACTTAAATGCCTTTTCAGCCTTGCTTCCTTCTTTCCAGAGGAGTCCTGGGTATCAGCTGATAGGAGAGGTGAACCATGAAAAATGCTGGGTTCCATTCAAAGTAATTCCATTAGGGGCAGAAATGATTTGCTGAAACATGAGGAGGGGAAATCATTTGCAGCATACCAACAGCTGGGCCCAAATGACATCACTCGCCAAAATCAAAGGAAATGAGCTAATCAGATATGCATAAAAGCCCTTTTTGTTTGCTTGCTTAGAAAGTCAAAATTTGCTTTCAAGCTAGAGGAAAAAAAAATTCTGAAATATTTTGGCTCTGATATTTTACTTCTTTAAATTGTTTTCAGTTATTGGAGCAAACATGAAAATAAAATGTTTCAAATGTTCTCAGTTTGCTGCACATTAAGAGGAATTACCACAAGAATGTTATTTTCACAGGTTCCTGCTAAACATTTGATGACCCTCAGCTCCACACCTTTGTCCTCAATGGAAAAAAAAGAAGGGGGCCAAAGTTATCCATTGTTTTTAATACACTACATCCCTTCACATATTGACCCTCTTTTTCTCTTTCCTGGCAAGTTCATCCAGTCCTGTGGTTGAGTAATTGCATGTTAAATTAAGGGTTGAAGGCTGTGGGTAAAAGTAGAATTAAATAGCATTAAGTTAAAAAAAAAAAAAAGCAAAGGGCAGGGAATCTAAAGTTACCCACCTGGTAGGGGCAAAGCAGGAAAATACAGCCATTCCCTGAGGATGGAGGCAGGAGATGGTATCAGGCAAGCCTTGGGATTTGGGACACTGGTACAGGCAGCAGGTGCATGTAAGGAACTGTAGTTTTTACGTTCTAGTAAAATCTGTCTGCTGAAGATGAAGACACTAACTTACTTCACTTTAGGGTGACCATTTTTACTGAGGCCTTAGTGGACACCTTCAAGTGCCAGGGCCCAAGAGGCTGAGGCACTCTGGTCTGCCTCACAGGCTCAGGGACTGGGGCTGGGGCCTGGCTGGAAGAGGTGGAGGCCCCCCCCCTGTACTCCTTTACCTGAGGCATCCGTTCAATACTCTCCCAAGGAAAGGGAGATTTTATGTTGATCTTACTGCAAAATAACGTTATAGTTCCTGTTTTCCTCTCTGAAAAGAATATTTTCGGGGCCGGCCCGGTGGCGCACTGCTACAGTGCGCCGCTTGGGAGCACGGCAGCGCTCCCACCGAGGGTTCGGATCCCACATACAGACCGGTTCCCGCTCACTGGCTGAGCGAGGTGTTTGGACAACACTGAGGGTTGCGATCCCATTGCCGGTCCCGGTCCAGTACGGGCGCAACACTGAGGGTTGCGATCCGTTGCCGGACACGAAAAAAGACAAAAAAGGAAAAAAAAAAGAATATTTTCTTTATTTTTCTGAGGAAAAAAGAAAACAAAAGTTTTCTTAAAAAACATGTCTCTGGAAGTATCTTAAAAATGTCTTTCTCTACAACTCAACAACAAAAAAAACAAACAACCTGACTAAAAAATGGGCAAAAGACTTGAACAGACATTTCTCTAAAGGCAGTACATGAAAGGCCAATAATCACATGAAAAGATGTTTAACATCACAAATTGTTAGAAATATGCAAATCAAAACCATAGTAAGGTATACCTCACACCTATTCAAATGATTACTATCAAAAAACTCCATCCGTGTTGGCAAGTGTATGGAGAAATTAGGACCCTGCACTCTGTGGTGGGATTGTAAAATGGTGCAGCCGCTGTGGAAAACAGTATGGCAGTCCTCAAAAAGTTAAAAGTAAAACTGCCATGTGATCTAGCAATTCCCTTCAGAGCATACACTCAAAATAATTAAAAACAAGGTCTTGAAGAGATGTTTACGCACCCATGTTTATAGCAGCATTATTCACAGTAGCTAAAATGTGGAAGCAATCCACATCAATGGAATAACGGCTAAACACAATGTGGTAAATACATGCAATGGAATATTATTCAACCTTAAGAAGGAAGGAAATCCTGCCATGCTGCAACGTGGATGAACACTGAGGACATTATGCTAAGTGAAATAAACCAGTCACGAGAAGACAAATATTGTATGATTCCACTTATATCAGGTACCAAGAGTAGGCAAATTATAGAGACAAAAAGTAGAATAGTGGTTTTCAGGAGCTATGGGAAGGGGGAATGATTAAGTTATCATTTAATGGGTGTAGAGTTTCAGTTTTGCAAGATGAAGAGTTCAGGAGACGGTTGGCTGTGAGCGTTGCATGACGGTATGAATGTGTTACTAACTACACTTTAAAATGGCTAACATGGTAAATGTTATGCTCTATGTATTTTAGAGCAATTAAAATAAAGTTTGTCTCATGATGTGTGGCTTTAGAGGTACCAGCTACCTATGTGATTTGAAAAAGACTGATAATAATAACATTGTTACAATTTAATGAGTGTAGACTTTATATCGTTATATCAGGAACTGTAGACACATCTCATTTAACCCTCACTACAACTCCACAGGATAAACTTTATTATCCTTTGTTTAAGATGAGGAAACTGAGGTTCAGAGAGGGTAAATGTCTTTTCCATCATCACACAGGTATGAAGTGGCAGAGGATTGGAATCCAGACATGTGTGGCTCTGAAGTTCACACACCTAATCACCACACTACCTCATGAGGTTTCCGTTCAGTAAGCCTCCTAAAGTTGGCATTGTTATCTTTTTTTTTACTTTCCTACAGATGAAACAGGCTCAGAGGAGTGACATGGATGACAATTCTAGAAAGAAGCAGAGCCAGGATGCAAACTCAGGTTTTTCTGACTCTAGAACCCCATCCTTGGTCCACTATATCCTACTCCACTGATTTTATTTATTTTAAAACCAAATCTATACCTTGCTCAATGACTCCCATTTTGACTGAGGCATTTTCTCATTTGATAGTATAGGAGATAACATTGATTAAACATTGATTAAAATGTGACAGGCACTGTTCTAAGAACTTTATATGGATGAACTAATTTAATAACTGATTTAATCCTCACAACAAGCTTAGGAGGTGGATTCCATCATTGTCCCCATTTTAGAGAAGGGGAATCTGATGTACAGAGAGATTACATGAACAAAGCTAGTGGTTGGCGGGGCAGGTATGCAAAGCCGGGCAGGTGGGTCCCAGAGGGGTCCTGCTCTGTAAACATTTGCTGCACTATGTAATTAGAATTCACCATGAGGAGTTAGTGGAAAGCCTAGTATACCAACAAACTTCAATTGAATAAAATATTTAGTGGTGGAACGGGATGCTATTCAAGAAGGCATTGTCTTTTAGAAACAGAAAAGCCTATCTGCTTTTTATTTAGTTGGATTTGTTATTGGACATTTCAACTGAACTTGTCAGTATTTCTTTTAAAAAGTTGTTAAATCCTCAGGCTGCTGTGTTCAATGGCACTAGAACCATTTGAGCCATTCATGGTAAAAATTTGGATGATGATAAAAGATTCTTACTCTATGAAGCTTAGTAACTATTTCAGGGCAGTTTTCCAGCACATTCTGACATAAGATGAGGCTTTTCCCTGTGCTGAAGTCACCATCAATGAAATAGAGCTGTAACTATTTGCCTGTAAAAAAGGTAAACCAAGGCACAATAAAAATTTGATTTGGAGAGTTTGTGTGAGCAAACAGTGATTCATGAATCAGGCAGCTCCAAACTGGGAGTGTTTGGGAAGCTCCACCCAAGGAACAAAAGGGGATGGCGTTTATAGGGTGAATATGGGAGTGAAGCAAATAATTGATTGGTTATACAATTGCTTTGTTTGGTTTATCACATTAGAAAATTCCTAGTTATATAATTTTAAGTTTTTTGGCTGCTTCTGATTGGTTAAGCTTAAGTTCTGTTTTTCTTTAATATAGGCATTTACAAGAAATAGCTCAAGTTAAGTTTTGCTTATGTTTGCAAATCAAGCAAGGTCAAGGTCACTTAGAAGGCCTGACTGGCTTTGTCTGCTCAGGGGTTCTTCTGGTCTGGTCTCCACTTTAATTTATTTAACATGCCTAATGGAGCCAGGAACTGGACCGGCTACCTCCCAGTGGTGATGTAGAGTATAGCAGAGAAGGAGGTGGTTGGGGCTCTTCAACAGCCTCAAATTGTTGTGCCACTGAGCCAGTTTTCACCTGGGGTGCTCTCACTTGGGTGCTCTCACCTCTCATCTGCTGGGGAGGAAAAGCCCTCCTGGCCCATCATGCTCAGTAGATCCCCTTTGGTTTGGTGTATGCAATTCTCTGTGGTAATTCTTATGCATGTTAGAGTCGGGCAACACTTGCTCTAGATTACAGGCATGAACAGACAAAAGTCTATACACAGATGTCTGGGTGTTCAAACATTCTGCCTTTAGGGCAACCATCAAATCCCTGGCTAGGATAGAGGGTGAATGGAAATTTCTGGTGTTCTTGTTTGCCTGAAGGGTTCAAGGTTGTTCCACTTTGTTTTAATGTTGAGCATATATAACCTTCATGTATGTTAATGCATTTGTTTGTGGTTATGAGTTGAGCACATGTGAATGTCATGTGTGTGCGTGGTCCGGAGGAGGGTGTGTGCTTAGCTTATAAAGTTGCCTCAATCAATTAAGGGTTTTAATCCTACTCTGCTTAGACAAAACTACTGAGGGCTTTGGGCAAGGAGTTCTGTGAAGGTCAAGCAAACAAAAAATTTGTTCAGCAAACCAAAATTAACCTGAAAGTAACCCGAGTTCCTTACTTGCATTTCTCAGAGTGAAGGACTTCTTGATATAAATGCCATAGCATAGTGGCAAGGGTGGCCAGGAGACCCAGGATACCTGGTGTAAATCCCAATTGTGCCACTTACCACTTGGGTCACTTTGAATAACTTACCTTATGTGGGTAAAATAATGATTATTTTAGGATAGAACTAAATCATAGGATTGTTGGGAGGATTAAAATGAAGGGAAATATAATAAAGGTGCTTAGAATAATGCCTGGGACATGGTAAATCATAAATAAATTTTCACTCAAGAACTTTAAAATCTCATTTCCTCTCATTCTCTGCAAGCTGGCCAACATTTTTCCTAAATCTTACCCCCAATTTTTCTCATCCTTTAACTCTTTCCCCTCTTGCAGCTTCTCTGTCTTATAAAGCCAGAAGAACCATTGCAAAAGGAAAAGGTACCAGGAAGAAAGTGAGTGACTAAAACCAGAACTCTGAGATTGAGTGGGAAGATGTCTAGGAAAACCTACATTTTCTTTCCATACACATATGAGGCTTTGTTATCATCTCATTATCTTTGACATTGTCGGAAGACACAAACTCCAAATAGCAATTAAGAATAGGAGCTTTGGAATCAAAGTCCTCTGGGGTTTTGAATTCTTGCTTTGCTGAGACCATAGCAAGGTTCCAAAGTTGACAGAATCTCAGTTTCCTTTTCTGTAAAGTGCAGTTGGTGATACTGATCTTATTGGGTTATTGTGAGGCTTAAAGCTGTTACTACTATAATGTGCTGGCATAAAGTACATGCTCGTGATCGAGAGTCCTCGCTGTTATATTTTTCTAGTTCTACAGAAATAGGAGGCAGGATGAGAAGAGACCATCACGGTAGAGACTGTCAAGCCCTATCTCAGGATAATGCAAAAGCTGCTCTCAGCTTTGTTCCTAAAACCTCAGTCCCTAGGGACTTTATCTGCAACCTACTGGTCCTTGCTGCTCCACCCAGACTCAAGAAATTCTGTCTCCTGGCTAGAAGAAGTCCATCCTTTCCAGAAACTGCTAAGAAAGAGAGAAAAGCAAAACCTAGTGTACCAGGTTGCCACTCTCGGTGTAAGAAAAGCCACTTGGAGGGCTCCCTGAGGAGAGGACCTGGAATGAGGTGGGGGCTCGAACTTTTAGTGGAGGGAGGTGTGGGGCCCCAGCCCCCTAGCAGCGGGCTGTCTTCCAGGTCTAATTGCAGCACATTCCTGAGATCTGTCGTCACCAAGCCATGATGCAAATGCCTCAGCATTGTGGGTGGAGAGGAGTTAGAATATCTATGAAAGACACACAAAAACATATGCTGACCTCTGCAAACCTATGACCATATTCTAAATGGAGCCAAACTAAATGAAATCAAGGTCTCTGTCCAGCATTTGAGAGCCAGTGAAAATAGGAACTCAGTGTTTCTCTAAATACACAGAGTATATTACCTTAGTCATAAAATTGGGGACTTTCAAATCTAATTTGTTCAGCCTTAGTGCTGTTGAAGGCTGGGCTGGGTTCCAAAGGAAATCACCTCCACGCAAACAGAGATTAGCAGCTCTCCACTGGAGACATATGGGAATGATTCCCTATAATCTCCAGTAATTGTGGCTGCATTACATTCAAATCCTGTTTTCAATTTTCTTAAACTTCTAGACTGATTGTGTTATTAAATCATGCTGGCTGATGTGTTTAATAAGGAACTATTAAATGTTTATAAAATTAGGGAAATAAATTTGGGCTTTTAGTCAGATTGCCCAATGGATCTGGTAACCTATTGTTAAAATAACAGCCCCGCTGTTAAAACGGCTTCTCCTGACTACAGAGGCTGGTACTCACTTTAAAACACTATTCCAACATTCACGCAGAGCTGTTTATTCTAACACTTCATTCGCTGAAGAATGTGGTCCCCCCGCCACTCCAACTCCACAAAGAAAGAAATACATTCAAAGAAGACCAACTAACTGCAAGATGTAGTGTCTTGGCTGACGGTAAATATCACCTCTGCTTTCAATGAAGTAGTGATAACACCAATCTCTAGAGAAGACCCAGAGAGACCAGTTTAGTTGTTATTATTGTTGAAGTCTTCACCTGGCTTCATTTAAACTGGAAAATTGCACTTAAGTTGTCCAAGGCCTTCAGCAGGAAGATATGATCAGCCTTTAAAGAGAGAAAGTAAACTTGGCTAGAATTTATACAGCAGAGAGAGAATGAATACAGTCCATTCTTCAAACAGAGAGGCTTACTTAGGAGTTATTTATCTATCGAATCATGGTGATCATGGGTGGTTTGGGAAGTACAGAAGTTATCAGTGACATGGTTTAGATTAGTTGAGTAGCCTTTGCCTCATTGGCTTTTGAAAGCAAAGACTAGAAATGCCTGTAGATCCAGGCATGGATGGCTAATGCTATTTTAAAACAGAATATTCATAGTGGCCAGGAATATGAGCTGTCAAGTCGGGGAGGGTGGCATCCAGCATTGTATTCTGTAGCCTCTTGACCTGTAGAAAAATTTTCTCCCTCCAAGGGGCCTCCTTTTCCTTATCTCCAAAATGGAAATATTAACAGCATCCACCTCCAGGAGTTGCTGTGAAAATTAAACAGAATTAAAATATGTGTCCACCATGGTGTCTGGCACATGGTATGGGTTCCAAAGTGGTTGCTAAAAAAATGACAAGTGAAGAAGTGGAGGCCATGTTCTGAATCAGTGATCTCTTTTGAAGTGCTAAAAATAATTACAAAACTCTGTTAATAATAAATATTAATACAAGATTAAATGTCTGAGCATGTTCCTTAAGTGTGGCATTAAACGCAGTACCACATGATTCTCGTCCAAAGCAATTCCCTAACACAGACACAAAACCATAACTTCAGTCTTCCCTGCCAAAACACTCTCAGCCACCTGGCCTTAAACCACAGTTTCCTACACCCTTGACCACAGCTCGAGTGATTCTGTTATCTTCAGGGCAAATGCAAACCCCACTTTCTTGGACGAATTAACCTTTTGAGTTTCCCCTAAGGAAGGGGAGGGCAATTAAACAATCTTTCTGGCACTTAAAAAAAAAAGAAAGAAAGAAAGCCCAACAAACCACATCATTACCTTGGTATAAACACACCCCCTTAAAATATCCCCAACAAGAGCGTACTGGATTCCCCACTCTCCTACTGCCTCCACCCCCATTTCAGAATATTGTAAAGTGAGGGGGAGCTGGCCTGGTTCACATTAGGGGCTCTGAAAGGTTGGAGGAGAATTGGATATAAGGTTAATATTTGGCAGAACCTTGTAAATGACCTGATTGTTATTTTATATTGGCTACAGCCTCACATCACTGCTGCTTGCCAGAAAGGCCCCAAGTCTGGCCAGGTAGTTACAGACAGCAGTGTCACAAGCCTGCTCCAGGGAGGGACACACTTAACTCTGTGTGTTTGTGTGTGTGTGTGTTTTCCATGAATGTGTGCACGGGTACCTGCTGCCTTTGCTTATGCCCAGCAGAAATCCAGCACAGCAATTATTTTTACGGATTTTTTTTTTTTTTTGGTCTGCCCTCAGGGGACCTTCTCCCAGTTTAATTGTCTGGGGGGATTGTTTCCTTGTGGGATTTTGTTTCAAAACATTCCTGTTAAAGTTTCTTTCTGAGGGTGAAGGAAAGAGAAAAAAAAATTTTTTTAAATCTCCTTAAACACACAAACCCACAATCACATAAAAATTCACTAAACTGTGTATACTGAAATTAATAGAGGTGTTTTGTGATGCATAGATTTTTAAATTATTTGTCTAAAGATATGTTTAGAATCGATTATATTAGAGGTGTATAAATCTTAGCTTTCCTTCCCCCATTCTTTTGCCTCAGAAATGAATTCAAGCAAACCAACTGAATTTTAAGTTAAGACAAACGGGGCGAGATCATTTGTCTCCAGTTATACATGAAATAGCTCATAATAGCGGATGCTGAGTTCATGAAGTATATGTTCGACCCCCTATGATATAAATTCCATCATCAGCTCACCAAGAAATTGTATTTATGCATAAGACAGTGCTCTCTCACATGAACTCCTATAAATTATGAGAACAGAAAATCTAAGTTTATAAGATGCCATTTCTGGATTTATTTTTAATGCTCTCTCCCACATATTACCAAACAAATGCCACATTAGCAGAGCATGAAAGGCTTTCTACTGGCATAAACTATGGCCATGAAATTCACAGCACAGGCTGGGCTGTGGTTTAGGTGCAAAGAGAAAGTGTGAGAAGGATCCATGCCTTGGAGGTGCTTGGGAGGTCCCAAGCCTTGTTGCTTCCTATAATGTAGATAAGCTGGTCATTTTCCTTTGCAGGAAGGCACATTTCCACTAATGATATTAAACACAGGTGATTATATGTTTTTGTCTAAGAAATGTCAGGTTGCATTGCCCCTTCCAAACTCCACATAGAGGGATAACACTCGATTCTCTTGTCCTTCTTTCATTAATTCATTCAATAATTCATGTATTTGTTCTGATTCATGTATGCAACAAATATTTACCAACTGCTTAATATGTGTCAACAGTTCAGTTATGAAACTGAGGATACAGAATCTACTGCAGAGGACAGTTTAGGGTGGGAGAACACAGGCTGTGGAGTCAGTCTGCCTAAGTTCTACGTGAAGAAATCATAGTAATATTAATAATATTGGCTAATGTTAATCGACTGCTTACTCAGTGCCAGGCACTATTCTAGGTGCTTACATGTGTTAACTCATTTCATCTTCTCACATCCCTATGAGGTTAGATATTATTATTTATTTTTTTTAACCATGAGAAAACTGAAGTTAAAGATACGTCCTAATAGCTAGTACAGAGAAGAGGTAGCATTTGAACCCATAGCATCAAGGACAGAATTTGAATCACTATGTGGAAAGGAGCAGGTGCTCCTAAATCAATCAATCATCAATCCTCCAGCTCTGCCCTTCTCTGACTGTGTGACCTTGGGCAAGTTAGTTAACCACTCAGTGCTTTAGTTTTCTCTTCTATAAAATGGGGATAGTAATAGTAGCCACTTCGTGTCATACTGGTGAAGATTAAAGGAAAAATTACACACATGCAACACTTAGAACAGTACCTGGCACAGGTATGGGTTCAGTATTAGCTCTCATTATTTATTTATCATTATTTGATAAGTCTCCTCTCTCTCAGTGCATACAATGGATGCATTAAGACATCAGAGTTTAATTCTCTCACAGAACCTTGGCTCAGGAAGAATCAGCATAGACAGAGTTTTTGACTAGCAGAGATACCAAGAAGGTCTTAGGTCATGAAGGTCAACCATTAATGGTCCAAGTCAAACCACCAGAACAATCTAGTAAAAATCACTTCACTCACTTTGTAGTTCAAGGTAAGTTTGGGGACTCAGGAGACAGGATTCAGTAAAGTTCTCGGAGGCTTTAGTCTACAACCCAAGTAGCTCGACTACCCACCCACATCCCACCCTACAATTATTAGTCTCTCTTCAAGAAAGACTTGAGGCAGTGCCTCTAAGATCCTCAAACTTTTGAGTGTTTCCTCTTTTTAAAAAACCCAAGGGCCATGAGGGCAAGATGCCAAAATATCAAAATGTCCAAAACACCTAAATCGCAGATACTTAGTCATAGTTTATTCTGCCTGAAGTGTGGGCACCTACATCCATCAGTCTCTGTCTCCAGAAATCAGCTACTGTTTACTATCTTCTTTTCTGTCTCAGGCAATGTTCTTGGTGCAAGAAACAGAAACTAGATTGGAATGACTTATGCATAAAAAGAATTCATCAAAAAGATATAAGGTAAAATACCAAAGGAAACCAAGCTTGGAAACAATTAGTGTGGAAGAAGACCCCAACCTGCCACAAAATGGTGTGAACAGGACAGTGTTTCCTCTGGTGCTGGAATTTGTTTATCTCTGGACCAAGTTGTCTTGGACACCATCTTTCCTCTTCTTTCCTGGAAACTACATCTTTCTGTACCCACCATCACTACCAAAGAATGTTTCACAGACCCTGCTTCTTTGCAGCTCTATCTTCTGACACAAAACCAGAAGTTGATACACATGATGGGCCAAGTCTAGGCCCATGCCCTCTCTGTCAGTAGAGTCTTTTAAAGCAAGTTTCTTTCATTATCAGGTACTGTAGGAAGAAGTTGTATTAGACATTTCAGGCTACCATAACTAAATAGCATAGATTGGGTGGTTTATTTATTTCTCACAGTCCTGGAGGCTGGGAAGTCCAAGATCAAGGTGGCAGCAGATTTAATTCCTACAAATGGTCTTTTTTCTGGCTTGCACATGGCTGCCTTCTCCCTATGTCCTCACATGGCAGAGAGAAAGAGCGCACTGGTCTCTTTTCCTCTTCTTATAAGGACACAAATCCCATGATGGGGACCCCACCCTCATGACCTCATCGAAACCTAATCACCTCTCAAAAGCTCCACCTACACATACCATCATAAACTAGGGCTTCAGTATGAATTTTGGGGGGGATACAAACATTCATTCTATAACAAAGGTGGACTCTGCCTGCCTTCAAATCTCATAAAATGGAGGATTCCAAAATAACAGGAAAAGGGTTCAGCTGCTACCAGCCAAAGATATGTAATGATAAAAGTATATTATATTTTTCCAGCAAGACCAGTGATTCTCTGGGAGTGAATTTGCCTGTCCCTACTTAGGGACATTTATAGTGTCTGTAGACACTTTTGATTGTCACAACTGGGAGATGTGTTACTGGTATCTAGTGGGTAGAGGCCAGGGATGCTGCCAAACATCCTACAATGCACAGGACAGACCCCACAACAAAGGATTAAATGGCCCAGTTTGTTAATAGTGCCGAGGTGGACAGACCCTGAGTTAGACCAAAAACTTCATGTGGGTGGAGACCCTCTCTGGTTTTTCTCGCCTTTATGTTCTGACAACCATTGAAGGAAAGACTTCATGTGCTGAATAGATAAAAGAAGTGGTGAATGAATAGATGCCCTTGATTGCCCACTAGTTTTAACAGTAAAGGAACCACTAGATTATTAATATTTCTGTTTGTTTCTCATTTCTTCCTGGCCACCACAACCTTTAACACATGGCCATCCATAAAGCAGAAACCTAATACATACTTGTCAAATCAATATACTCAGGGAAACATCCAGAGTCTAAGCAATGCCTACAAAGCCCTAAAAGATGTCGTCCTCTGTTAACTCTTCAGCCTCCTCTCTGACTATGTTCCACCTTGCTCAGTCTGCTCCAACCACACTGGCTTCCTTGCAATTCTTCCTACACGTCAATCATGCTCCTGTTCCCTTTGCCTGGAATGTTCTCTGCTGCAGACTCACTCTCTCACCTCCTGCAAGTCTTTGTTGAAATGGCCTCTTTCTAATCACACTTCCCCTGACCACACTATGGAAAGGGAGCCCTGCCACCCCTCTCTTGGCATTCCTGATAGCTTCATACTGCTATTTTATTCCCTGTAGCACTGATCACTTTCTAACACACTACAGAATTTACTAACTGGTTGTGTTTATTATTTTTATCTGTCATCCCCACCAGAGAAGCATTTTGTTTATCTTGTTCATGATGGATACCAAGTGCCTAGAATGGTGTCTGACATGTAGTAGGTAATCAATAAATACTTGCTGAATGAATAAATAACTGAAACAACCAAAGGAAAAGGGACAGACTGGAAATACAAATAGATTTTCAAAATGACTTTTTGAAGTTCATAGGATAACAGACCCA
The DNA here is from genome assembly GCF_000696425.1 of Galeopterus variegatus. Classification (NCBI taxonomy): domain Eukaryota; kingdom Metazoa; phylum Chordata; class Mammalia; order Dermoptera; family Cynocephalidae; genus Galeopterus; species Galeopterus variegatus. The sequence continues at coordinate 11,840 of NW_007726782.1, read as the reverse complement.
TAATGATGCATCAGATGCACAGGCCGTCTGGGTACTTGGCAATGCTTGGGGCCGATGTTGGAAGCAGAGCCCTTTGCTGCCAAATGCATCCTCCTGAGGCTTCCTGTGTACCAGACAGTGGCTGGGGGCTTCCAAAAATAGCCTCCATTTCTCACAAGTCTATGAAGGAAATATTAGTGTCCAAATTTTACAAATGAAGAAACTGGGGCTCAGGGAGATTAAGTAGTTTTGCCCAGGGCAGCAGAGCTGGAAAGCCATGGAGCCAGGAGAGTAAGCTGGGTTTTTCTGATTCCAGAGCTCATGACTTTGAACCCTACTTGGAAGGGCATTGAGTCTGGCCTGGTGGAGCAGTTCTCATGGTGCTAGATCTCAGGAGCCTGCACAAAATGGCCCTGCAGAGGTGACAAATTTCCAAATGAACAAGAAAAGAAGGAAGCAAAGTCATAGCACCATCACATAGGAGACCTCTTCAAACCATCACTTAATTTTCTGGCTGCTTAATAATAATCTAACACCAAGATCAATGGCTAGGAACCCTGTACCAGCCAGCCAGTGAAAAAAAAAAAACGTAAAAAGAAAAATAATAATAGTCTATTGTGTATATCTAACAATTTCATATCGACCATCTGATTATCACTTCAGTAAAATCCAATGCATTATTTAGATCAGAAGATTTGTCCCTGTTTTACAGACAAGGCATGGAATGATGTAGGTACTTGCACCCACGTGGCTGGGAAAGGAATTCATGTTCTTTCTGCTATTCTATCCTGCTGCTCAACATAAAGTAGAAAAAGATCCATACTCATAAGCAAAAATACAAATAGGTGTGTACGTATGTGCATGCATGTATGCATGCATATATACACATGTGTTTGCATGAACATTCACATACATGTGTATACATATATGCATGTTTTGTATATATGCAAATACATTTATATCTGTGTGCATATGTGTGCACATGAGGTATAGGCTCCAGATGCTAACCTCATAAGCACATCTTGTTGCCTGCTCCAGCCATTTAGGTTCTCTGCATGTTCCAGACACATCTGGAATGCAAGAAGAGACCAGAGAGTGCTGAGAAATGCCCTGAATATCAGAACATCTGGTCTTTAGATTTGATCTTTCCACTTTCCTCACTTACCAAAAGTGGAGTTTGGTTACGTGATCTCCAAAGTAGAATGATTCTCTGACCCGAACGTGAGCCTCTGAGTCTCTGCACAAGCTGTTCTTTCCTCACACCAGTTTGTTCTATCCCTCTGACCAGTTAATTCCTCATGTCCTGGCTTGAACTTTTACTTCTTCAGGAGGGTCATTCTCTAACAGAGCCCTGTACTTTTCTTTTATGGCATTTAGTACAGCTGTTTGAAACCATCCTTTTATTTGTATAATGTTTGATCAAAGTCTGTCCCCCCAGCCAGGCTGTAACTTGCATAGGAATCAGAGTCTATGACTTTTCCTTGCTGCCCAGTGCCCAGGACCAAGCCCTGAAACATCATTGGGCTCCCTCATTCTGTGCTGTTTGAATGAAGGTAGGACAGGATCTGGGCTTGAGCTCAGTTTCCACTAATTGAAATTTATGTGAGAAGTAGAACTATCTAAAGAGCAGCAAACCAGCAACTGCTCTCTTGACATAGCCACGTTTTAAGGCCAACCATATTTAGGACATTTTAGTTTTCGACTAGCTGCTTTAGTGCTTTTAGTAGACTGAAAAAATTTATACTGTGTATCAATGAGCTTTTTGTGAATCTGTGACATAAATCTGAGACCACTAGAAATTCCCTATTTCACTACGGCTTTGCTTTTCTTCCATACCTATGCTGTATAAGATGGGGCCAAAAACTCTCAGGATGATTTAAAAAATTAAGAATACTTGTCCAAATGAATCAAGTGTAGCTTTACTTTGTAATGTTTCTTGGGAGTATCTGTTTGCAAAAGCATTTTAGCTGACCACACAGGAAACTTCATTTCATGACCTTATGTTATGATTTCACCCTGTTTTAAACCAAAGTGTTCTACCAAGCCTGGTCACTTTTTTTCTTCATCAGACTTAATGCCAAATAACTTTTGATCTATTTCAAAAGTTAAATGCATACTGTATCCTATGAAGACAGACTGCAATTAAAGCGATTCAAAATATCCTTGGGGCTTGAACGTTCTAGTGATAGCAGTCTCCATGGGATATACACGCAGTCTCTCAGGATGACCATTTTGAACATGGTAGTGTTTATATGGGTTGTTTTCTAAGACAGTTAAATTATATGGTCATGACTCAAAATTTCTTGAAGTTAGATGAGTTAAGATAAAAACAGTTTTTACATAACTGTTCTTATAGTATTTGATTTAGAACTCCTAATAGTATTCATGGGAAATGAAGCAGTGAATAATGCTATTTATTGATACATTTTGTAACCCATTAAGCTATAATGTCAGAAAGGTCGAGATCAAGTCTCTCATAATGACTGTTGCATCCCAGCAACAAGCATAGTTGCCTAGACGCTGAACAATATAGTGACAATGCATTCTAGTTTGCCCAAGACAGTCTTCATTTACTCTGGGTTGTCCTGGTGTAATTTTTTAATAGTATTTTCTTTTACTCTAAAAATGTCCTAGTTTTGGAGATAAATTACATAGCAGTAAGTGATTTTGACTGTATCATGGATGAAGTAATGGATGAATGACTAAAGAAATGAGTCACGCATCTATCACCATCTAAGAAGTGTGATGAGCTGGTAACCCTGCTCTCTGGAAACAAAAAGAAGGCCCAGATTTGTAGTGTTTGCTGATTTCTGTGGTGCTAATACTCCCACTATGACTGATTTTAAGCTGCCAATGTTACATTAATAAATGGGAGGTTGGGAAGAGTGCATGAGCTGGTACAGGTTGGCTCCAGCACACTAGTGTCCCAGTAGTCCTCAGTTACACACTTGTGAGACATCAAATTGAAAATGTGGCTGGTTCTAGGGATGATAGTAAAAAAGTTTGACAACTGATATGGCATGGATACCAGCATCGAGTGGATGCTGTCTAATCCCTGCAGACATGGACTGTGGATAACCAGTTCAGACAACAAAAGCATCATGGCCTTGACCCTTCATCTCCTCTGTCCTGAGCACCTACTTACCCACCTTACTGACTTCATTTGTCAAAGGTGGAGCAGAGAAATAGCAATTTGACTTCCAGGTCTTCATAACAATCTTTTGGTGTTTCCTGGAATTTTGAACAGGAGTAGACTAGTCCTCCCCTGTGTGTGGTGTACTCTTTGAAAACTGTGTGTGGATCACAGAGCATCATAGATCCATGCTGGGAACTCCTGCTGGCCTGCCCTACTGAGAACATTCCACAGTTTCTCTGTTACCTTGATGTAGAATTGAACCGTAGAGGAGTTAGACAACATAAGCTAAAAGTATTCTCAACCTTCCTTTGATTTAGGTAGGAAAAGAAATTTTTTTAAGATAAAATAAAATATACTCCCAGGCCATCAAGGCCACAGTTCTTAGAAGATGTGGGCAAACTTTCAACTCCGTCAAGAAATAGATAGTTTGTCTAATAGATGAAAACGTTAGTTAAAGGAAAATGAGGACAAATCAAAACTCTCCTTGGCATCTTGAAGCGTGGCTGGAGGAAGCTGAGTGAAGCTGCTGCTTTCATGCTGGAATGCATCCCATTTTCTCTGCGGAGAACAAAGACTCAGCAGGCAACATTCCTGAAGGTTGTCACACTCCTTAGATAGTTGGTTCCTGCAAGTCAGTGCCTTCACATAATGGTTAGGACATGCCTAGCAGACAGAAGGAGGGAGAAGGAGGCATCACCAGTTTGGAGAGGATGTAATATAAAAATGGAATCGACTGTCACCTACTTTGTGTGACTTGAAGGCACTGAGAACGCCCCGTCACACACTGGGGCTGACTTGATGAGTGCATGACTGGTGTGTTTGCACAGGGCCTTGCAGTTGGAAGGGCCTCACCCTTGGCTTAATTTGCTGCTGTTGCCATCTTGAAATTCTCAATGACTTTTGAATAAGGGGCCCAGAATTTTTATTTTGCACTGGGCCCCCAAAATTGGTGTGTGTCTTTCAAAAGGGCCATTAAAAAAGTTGAGATTATAATTTTTCAAATTGTGTATCCTGGAGACCTAGAATTGCCATCAAAATGTATCATGAACCACCAAAGGATGAAGGAGAAGCATATATTATGCTAATCGGGAAGGATTAGAGATTCCTTTGCCTGTCAGCAAAGGCACATCTGTCTGAGCAATTAACCCACCACAGCCAATCAGGAAGCATAGTTGAGAGGAGACAACTGCTCCACAGGAGAAGTGGAGCAGCCCATAAAAGGAGACTAAAATAAGGAGTAGTTTGTGGAGGAAAAGCCAAAATATACCAGAGAGAGGCAAAGACCAATTCCTCAAATCGGCCAATGCTATTGCTAAATCTCTGCCCATGATGCCCTGAATTTGCTTCCTGCTCTTTCTCCTTTCTCCTCTCCTCCCTCCCTCTACTCCTTCATATAATCATTCGACAAACCTTTATGGTAGACAATGGGAAGTGTAATAAGAGAGATAATGTCAAAGTACAGAGAGTTCAGAAGAGGGAGGCATCCCTCCTAGCTGGTGGGAAGATGCATTTGGGGGAGTCGGCATTGTAGCTGGTCCTTGGGAGACGGGAGTGACTTGGATACAAGGTGATAGAAAGGTTTTCTAGGGAGAGAGGACAGTGGGAACAAAAGCATGAAATGAGAAAGCCTGGGGGTGATTACAAAGAGCGGTGCCTAGCTTTGTTCGGCTGGAGCACAGGGTTCAGGACGAGAAGCAGTGGGAGGCAGAGCTTTCATTTCTCCCTCTATTGATTCTTTCCCTAAATATTTCAGATGAACAGAAGTCACAGTTCAGAGAAGGGGGGTCTTAGCCAAGTAACCAGTCCTTAGCAACTATTCTTATGTCTGCCTTGCACTGTGACAGATCATAATTCCCAATTTGGAAAATGTATTGGTCAGGACGGGCTCAATAATATTACATGTATAGCAATAAACAAACTCCAAATTTCAGGGGCTTAAAAATGTTCACAAAGGTTTGTGTCTTGTTCATGCTCCATGTCCACAGTGGATCAGCTGGAGACTCTGCTCTGCTCCATGCTGTTTTCAGTCAGGGATTCAGGCTGAAGAAGTCATGCCGTCCAGAGCTTTGCTAATTGTTGCAGGAAGTGGGAAGATGAAGGGAAGATCATTCAAAGTTTTTGCTCAAAGTGGACCCAGGTCACCTCCATTCACATTTCATTGGCCAGTGCAAATGTTGTGATCATACCCAACTTCAAGCAGCTGGGGAAGATGCAGTCTTATCATGCACCTCGCAGAAGAAACTCTGGAAATATTTGAGGGATGGCACTAATGAATACCACAGAGAATCTCAAGGTGATTTCCTCCAAGATACCTAAAAGACTGCTTCAGTCTATGTATATTATATATATAATATAATATAATATAATATAATATAATATAATATAATATAATATAATATAATATAA
>NW_007726782.1:4536-5193 GCF_000696425.1 Galeopterus variegatus | reverse complement strand
AAATGGGAAGGACTTATTCTTTCATATATTTATAGATTTGTTGATTTCTTTCTCCAATCAACAAGTATTTATTGGGCACCTACTATGCACTAGGTACTGTTCTAGGCACTGGGGATGCTGATGGACAAGACAGGCATGGTCCCTTCCCCAGTGGAACTAACATTCTGATACTGTTATGCATGTCAGTGAGTTTGTGTATGTAAATTTGGGAGAAAGAGACAGAAATTAACTGCACTGCAAGGCAGAGGAGAGAAAATTAAATTTGGAGAAAACAGATCTGGAAAGTCCAGAGGAGATACTGAGAGCATGTGCACTTCATGGGGGAAAGCCAGAGAGAAAAAGAAAAGCCTCCAGCAACAGTAACAAAAACCTTCCTCATTTATCCTAAAGCTCAAATCAATTGGTCAACACATATATTTGCTAAGGCTCAATTGTTTATCCTTCCTAGAGGTAACTTTTTTTTACAGGTTCATTCATTCATTCATTTGCTTATTCACTTATTTAGCCAGTTATTTACTGAGCATTTACTATGTGTCAGATAATAAATAATTATATACAAATTTAAGTAGGAGTAAGAAGAAATCCTACCTTCAAGGAGTTCCCACACTGGGATTTGGGGGGCTGGGCAGAGACAGGAAAGGCCAACTGAGAAAAAAA
>NW_007726782.1:1345-2686 GCF_000696425.1 Galeopterus variegatus | reverse complement strand
AAAACTCAGTTAGACAACACAATGAAATGAGAAAAAGTATACAGGACCTGAAAGAAGAAATTTACAAAGAAATCAATGCCCTGAAAAAGAATGTAGCAGAGCTTGTGGTGCTGAAGAATTCATTCAGCAAAATAAAAAATACAACAGAGCATTTAACCAGCAGGCTAGAACAAGCAGAAGAGAGAATTTCTGACCTTGAAGATGGGCTGTTTGAAATAACACAGACAGGCAAAAAAAAAAAAAAGAAAGAAAGAAAGAAAAGAAAAAAGAATTAAAAACATTGAAAAAAATCTAAGAGAGATAACAGACAACCTTAAGTGCTCAAATATCCGAATCATGCATATTCTAGAAGGGGAGGAAAAAAGAAATGGTATTGAAAACATATTCAATGAAATAATAGCAGAAAACTTCCAGGTATAGGGAAAGACACAGATCTTCAGATTCAGGAGGCTCAAAGATCCCCAAACATATTCAACCCCAAAAGGTCCTCTCCAAGACATGTTATAGTCAAATTGAAAAAACTCAAAGACAAAGAGAGAATCTTAAAAGCTGCAAGAGAGAAGCATCAAGTCATTTATAAGGGAGCCCCAATCAGACTAACATCAGACTTTTCATCAGAAACCCTAAAAGCCAGAAAAGAATGGGATGATATATTTAAAGTACTAAAAGACAAAAGATGCCAGCCAAGAATACTTTACCCAGTAAGGCTATCCTTCCTAAATGAATGACAAATAGTACATTTCTCAGACAAACAAAAACTGTGGGAGTTCACTACCACATGACCAGCCTTAAAAGAAATTCTCAAGGGGGTACTGGGTTTGGTACCTGAATAGCAACCACCACTGCCATAAACACTCAAGAAAAAACAAAGCCCACTACTAAAATAAAAATGCTAACAATAAAGAGAAAAAAAAGTTTATCTACCACCCCAANGATCCAACTATATGCTGCCTTCAAGAGACTCACCTCACCTATAAAGACACACATAGGCTAACAGTAAAAGGATGGAGAAAGATATAACATGCAAATAGAAATGAAAAATGAGCTGGAGTATCTATTCTTATATCAGATAAAGTAGACATTAAACCAAAAACTATAAAAAGAGATAAAGAAGGCCACTATAGGGGTCTGGAGCGGCCGTGCCAGGAGACAGCGCGATCCTGAGAAGTGTGTGCTGTGATACCAGAGTACTAATTGCATTTCCAAGAGCAACAAAAAACGAATAATTCTTTCAACAACGATTCTACAATGACAAACAAGCAACAACAGGTTCGAGGTTTTAGGGCCGACACAAAAGAAGACTCCTGAGAGCGCCCAAGCCCTGCTGTGGGTTCGAGCGAG
>NW_007726782.1:0-345 GCF_000696425.1 Galeopterus variegatus | reverse complement strand
TTTGAAGTTGTTACAACAAGCAAACGGAAAGGACATTCTTGGGGGGGAGGGGAGAGAGGGAGGAGGGAGGGAGGTGTCGGTGATGGGCCGGAATAATCATATACATTGTATATTGACAAAATAAAAATTTAACGAAAAAAAAAATAAAAAAATAAAAAAAATAAAAAAGAATGAAATACTATCATTCACAGCAACTTGGATGGACTTAGAAAAAATTATATTAAGTGAAATAAGTCGGGCACAGAAAGAGAAACACCACATGTTCTCACTTATTTGTAGGAGCTAAAAATAAATAAATACACAAACAAACGGGGAGGTGGGGAAGAAGACACAACAATCACAACA
>NW_007726781.1:522999-569411 GCF_000696425.1 Galeopterus variegatus | reverse complement strand
GCTCAACCAGTGAGTGGACTGGTCTCTATATGGGATCCGAACCCTCAGTGGCGCCGGGCCGGCCCAAAATCTCATCCTTTAAAAAAAACTTTTTTATCTTGTGGTTGGGTAAGACATTTTTATGGTTTGAAATTCAGAGGGTATGAGTTTGTAGTTTAGCCTTCCCTTCAATATTTTCTAGCTACTCAATTCTCCAGCACTAAAGTCAGCCTGTGTTCTAGTGTTCTTGTTTATCCTTTCTAGTTTATTCCTAACAAGTAAATATGTATATATTTTCCCCCACTTTTTACACAAAGAAGCATACTAGACAAGCTCTTTTGTACCTTGCTTTTTTTTTTTTTAAAACTTAACAGTATACCTTAAAGACTATCTATATTGGTGGCTAAAGAGCTGCAGGCATCTCCCCACTTTTTACACAAAGAAGCATACTAGACAAGCTCTTTTGTACCTTGCTTTTTTTTTTTAAAACTTAACAGTATACCTTAAAGACTATCTATATTGGTGGCTAAAGAGCTGCAGGCATCTTTTTTTTTTTACCCTACCACATTCTTTTTTGTCTGTGTATGCCCAGAACCTAGGACAGGCCTGGTGGAGAGTCCAGTCCCAGTAAATTTGCTGAGGCCCAAGTATATGAGAATGGCTGTCACCTACGGCAAGCTGATGCTGTGGAAGGTCTGCCTCTTGCTTTGGGTTGTGAACCTAGATTTTGTGAACTGCTTGTCTGAATCCAGGATGAAGCATATTCCCTTTCAAGCTTTTATTTCTTCCATTAATCAATAGTATAGTGTGAAGTTCCAACAGTTGGTCTTTCTGGGAGTTAATGAAGCCTAGAAAAGGCACAATCCTTAAAAAGATTTCTAATCCAGACAAAAAGACAGGAAGTAGACATGCATGTATGTGTGCGATTTCATTGCACATGTTCGCCAGGTGCCTGCTCTCTGCTGGGCCATTCTAGGCACTGAGGACAGAGAGGTTCTAGCCTCTGGAGCTCATGGTCTAGATGGAGAATGTGTCACAGACAAAATTAAAGAATGTCTGTTCTGGGAGGAAACATAGGCAGTCTGCTGCACAATATTAGCTATCATTGATTATTTATTATGTGTGAGGAAGTATTTTATACTTTTTGGAATTACTGACTCATTAAACCCTCACCACAATAAAGATGAGGACAGCAAGGCCTGGAGAGGTTAAGTAACTCGCCTGAGGTCATTTAAATGGTGGAATAATTGACAGAGTCAGAATTTAAACTCAAGGCATTTGGCTCCCGAGTCCATGCTCTTACTGCCCATGCTTTATTGCATCTCCCAGGATACTGGATAGGACACCTGGAAGAAGAAGGAGTAATTCATTATGATTAGAGGATTTGGTGTTTGAACTAGACATTAAAAGACAAACGGGTGAAAGGAACAGCATAGCAGAGGCCCAAAAGTAGGAAAAGGCAAAAAATGTTAAAGAGAATACAGCTGAAATGCAGGGCACATAAGTGGACATAGTGGGAAAGAAGGCAGGCCAAAGTCAGAAAGCAAAAGGCTTAGATACTGGGCGGAGGAGGAATGTGGACTTTATCCTGTAGATCGGGGCTGTAAACCAGCCATATGAAGGCTGAATATTTGGCTCTTGCAGTGTTTAGGGAGTTAATTTATTTTTTGAATATGTAATACATGAACAGGGTACAAAATTCAAAAGAATATTTGTTGTAGAATAAGTCTCCTTCCTCCAGCCACTGTTGCCCTCTCCAGAGGCAAACTTTGTTAACAGTTTTTTTCACCAGAGTGTTTTTAAAAAGTCGGGGCCAACATTAAAAAAAAAATCATTAAATTAAAAAAAAAATCAAGCTACCTAGCTGGTCTTGAAAAATTAGATCATCTGGCAGCTCTGGCCCGTTCTACTGCATGGCAACAATTGGCTAGAGCAGAGTTCTGGCCACCCCCTTTAGATGAGATGCAAGTTCTTCTGTTTGCCACAGTTCCCATCACTCCCTGTTTTTTCCCTGACTATAAAGCAGAATTTTATTGTCATTCATGTGCTATAGTTTTTCTTCTAGTGGAATGATGTTATTCTATGTTCACTTCTCTATCAAAACTGAGAAGACTGTGTTTTTCAGCTTTTAGCCTCCAGACAGCAGAGGACAGCCACATACCATTGATCCTGAATTTAAGTGGGTATAACGAGTCCTGGGGACAGAGGCAGAAGGCGGTTTTAGCAGAAAAACTCTTTGAAAGTTTTTCAGGCTAGATGGTACTTGTTGGTGGAGGCAAAGTTCTGAGTTTTAAAGCCAAGGATATGCCCCTGGAGTCATCATACATGCACTCAGGGGATTAGGTCACCCCTTACATAATCTGCAGTAATTCCCATTCTAATTCATAAAGGCTTCAGGCCGAATAAGCCTTACTCTCACAAATACTCTTCTTCAGTTTTGTCTGGAAATAGATGCTGAGGAGGATAATTTGGGAATTATCTACCAAAATTTTAAATGGATTTACTCTAACTACCTGATATTTCCACTTCTAAAAATTTTGAATCTATGGACTTTCTCACACACAAAACACTTAGAATGTATATTTTAGGATACTTATTGAAGCATTGATTGTAATGGGGGAAAAAAGAAACCTCCTAAATATTCAATAGAAGGCTAGGTTCAATAAATTATGGTATATCCAGAGTGGAATACTACACAACCATTAAAACAAATGAGAGTGCTCTGTTTGAACATATAAGGAAATATTTAAAAAGCTAGGGACAAAACATGTATGTATTGTATGCTGTGTGTAAAGAAAGAGAAAATATATGTGTATACATACATGTATGTCAATATAAAGATGTCTGGAAGGATGTGTGAGACACTAATATAGCAATTGCCTCCGGGGAAGAGACCTGGGTGACTGGGGCCAGAGTGGCAATGAGAAACACTTCTCACTATGTATCCTTATGTCTCTTTTGAATGTTACATCTTGTGTTTGTACTGTCTATTCAAAATAATAATATTTTAATAATAAATATATAAATGCCAAATTCTGACACCATAAACTTGTTATACCATAATGGCAACCTATTAACTCAAAGGTTATACTCAGGAATGCTTCATAATACAAATCACAAAGTCTTATCATCTCTTACCCAAGTTCTAATTTATTTGTTGTTGAGAATCTCAGAATACATTTTCCCCTTCTAGAAATGGTGTCCTCGATAGTATTTGGGTTTCTTGGCTATATCAAAGTCCAGAGAACCCAGAATGCAGCTGAACTCCAGGCCTGTTAACCTGAGTCACCCTCTCTAACATTGAGGGGAAAACCACTCCTGGCTTCTGCTCAGGGGGCCAGAGTTCATTTCTGCTGCAGCCCTACCAGCAGGACTCACCCTCTACCCAAACAAAAGGCAAGGGGACTGGGGTATGAGCTCCTGACATGGAGAGGGGCCTGGACTTGAATACCAAACAGCTAGGGGCTCAACCTGTGTGTGTGTTGTTTAGTAACCATCCTAGTTCAAATCCCAGCACCACTTGCCAGCTGGATATAATTTGGACCTGTTACTTAACCTCACTATCTCAGGTCCCTTATCTAAATGTGGATATTAATAGTATCTTCCTCATAGGATTAAATGATGAATCCATGTAATGTACTTAAAACAGTGCCTAGTGCACAGTAAAATCTCAATAATATTTTGTGAAGGTTTTTTTGTTTAGTTATTTGTTTTTTGCTTCTCTTTTTTTTTTTTTTTCTTTTCTTTTCTATGTAGAGATAAAATGTCACAGAATCTGGAAGATCTCTTTGTACCCCTTCCTCATTCTTTTCCCCTCCCTCCCCTCCTTGAGGTAACCACTATTCTGCAGTTGGTTTGTCCTCACTAAATATAGGCCAGACTTTCCATGGAGTTATGGTTGCAGGAAGACAGCCTATTCACAGGTGCATTACCTCTGCCTCATTCTCTCCTTGATCAGGTGGTGAGCTATGCCCCATTCACTCTCTTCCCCTCACTGGTCCCCAGTGCCCTTTTGGAGCAGGCCTATGCTGTGCAGATGGACTTCAACCTGCTAGTGGATGCTGTCAGCCAGAATGCTGCCTTTCTGGAGCAAACTCTCTCCAGGTACCAGGTGATGAGGCATGGGGGGTGGGGAGGCGGGGGGACGGATGGGAGCTCCTAGAACCAAGGGACTAGAAGACTGGGGAGCCATGAGGTGTTGCTGGGTTAGCTGACTGGGTAGGGTAGAGGACAGATAACCTCCAGGAGAAACAAAAAGTAGTAGAATAGACAGGAAAGCTGGTTTCTTTCTTTTTTTAAAAGATGACAGGTGAGGGGATCTTAACCCTTGACTTGTTGTTGTCAGCACCACGCTCACCCAGTGAGCTAACCGGCCATCCCTATATGGGATCTGAACCCGTGGCCTTGGTGTTATAAGCACCACACTCTCCCGGGTGAGCCACAGGCCAGCCTAGGAAAGCTGGTTTCTAATCCTGGCTTTACCACTTAGTTATATGGCCTCAAACAAATCCCCTTCCTTCTCTGGGCCTCAATTTCTTCATCTGAAAAATGTGGAGGTTGTCTTAAATCTAGGATCTCATTGCTGACATTCTGTGATCTGTGGCCCCCTGTTTTTAAGACTGGAATTTCCATTTGGAATTAGAGAAGATCAGCCTAGTTTTGCAGGAAAACAGAGGGTAGGGAAGGTTATTGGGTTTAAAGTCACATTTCCTACTTCTTCTCCTAAGCAGTGGCCCTTTCTTGTCACCCCAGGCCTCTCATCTTTGGATGGGATGGGGTGCAGATTGGGTCACACCCTGGGCACAAGGAAACAACCCCTGGAGTGTCTTACCCCATCTACCTGTCCCTGTCTCTTCTCCCTTGATCTTTTTCTTCAGATCCTGGAGCAAGTGAAATTTCTTGCTTTATTTTAAAATTAAATATAAATAAATCCTTTATTTTAGAATTAAATATATGCAAGAGTACTTCAGAAAATTTGTGGAAAAATAGAATTAAAAGATAATAGGAATCTTTCTATGAACTTTTGAAGATCCTGCATATAAATATTATACATGTATATATATGCTAGAGGTATATATAATTGCATGTCTTTGATTAATTTTTCAACAGAAAACAAGTTTATTTTGTTAGAGATAAAATCTTTTTAAAATGTAGACCTTGGTGTGAGGGTGAGTATGAGAAGGGATCACAATGGTAAGAAGTTTGGAAATCATTGACTTGGAGCCAAACACCTAATGAACCATGAATGTATGAACCCTTCCGTCACCTTCCCCGAAGATCTTTGGCCTGGCTTTTAACCTGTGATTCCGGATTGTAGGAAATATCAAGCAGACCTTCACCCTAATGATGCAATTATGTGGGAGACCTTCCCTGCAGGCCATCTCTGCAGCCCCTGCCTTCCCTTTTCTTCTTACACACACACACACACACGCACACACGTACACGCACACGCAGGCCATCTCTGCAGCCCCTGCCTTCCCTTTTCTTCTTACACACACACGCACACGCACACGCACACGCAGGCCATCTCTGCAGCCCCTGCCTTCCCTGTTCTTCTTACACACACACACACACACACACACACACACACACACACACACACACACACACACAGCCTAGAGTCCAGGGTTGAAGGGGAGCATCTCTTCAGAAAAGGGAAAATGTGTCCCAACTTCCCTGGAGACTGAAGCCCAACTGGGGATTCTTCTCTCCACCAGGGTCTGGGAAAGGCCTCATGAGAGAACTCGACCTTGGGAGAGAGCTGCCTGGGAGGCAGAGGAACTTCAGGGCAGGCCTTAGTTTTTGGCTCCCCCAGCTGGTCTGCTCCCAACTTCCCTGGAGACTGAAGCCCAACTGGGGATTCTTCTCTCCACCAGGGTCTGGGAAAGGCCTCATGAGAGAGCTGCCTGGGAGGCAGAGGAACTTCAGGGCAGGCCTTAGTTTTTGGCTCCCCCAGCTGGTCTGGTGAGGTCCCTGTAACAAGGCAAGCCTGGAAGTTGGTCTTGAGCAGATGTGCAAAGTCTGCCCTGAATCTTGGGAGGCAACCAGTGTAGTGTTGTGTTTTTTTTTGTTTTTTTTAAAAGATGACCAGTAAGGGGATCTTAACCCTTGACTTGGTGTTGTCAGCACCATACTCTCCCAAGTGAGCCAACCGGCCATCCCTATATAGGATCGGAACCCGTGGCCTTGGTATTATCAGCACCGCACTCTCCCGAGTGAGCCACGGGCTGGCCCAAGTGTAGTGTTAATTACGTGTGAATTCCTTCTCACTGTGCCTCTTCCTGAGGCTCCATAAAAACCATACTGGATGTGCCCTCAGCACATGTCACGTGCCACAGGAGCACACTGGGCTATGATGATGAGCCAGCACAAACATGGCCCCACCCTCAGGTGGTATATCGTTAAACAGGAGAGGTGACACTACTCCTCACACAGATAAAATGGAAAATGGTAACTGCAATCAGTGCTGTAAAGGAGAGGCTCACAGTACTATGAGAGCATATAGCAGGGGATCTGACCCAGATAGGGAAGGCTTCCCTGAGGAAATCAAGTCATATAAGGACTGGTTGAAGAAAAAAAAACAGGATATTTAGCTTGGGTCAGAAAAATCTTATTGGGGCAGAGGACATAACTGCTGTCTTCTAATCTCTGAGGGCTCTCATGGAGGAGGAAGAGAAGACTAGTCCTGGGAGGTCCCAGAATGTAGGAGAAGCTATGAAAGTTAGGTCAGTCAGAAAGCTTACCAACCATCAGAACTATTCAAGTATAGAATAGTAATATCATATGCCATTTTTGAGTTCATCTTTGGACCAGACATTATGTTCAGTTTTTTGAATGTAATATCTTGTTTACTTTTTGCCACAACTCTACAATATAAATACAATTATTTTCCTCTTCATTTTACAGATGAGCAAACTGAGACACAGAAAGGTGAAATGATTTCCTAAGGTTGCCTAGTAGTGAGTGGAAGAACTGGGATTCTTAACCACTATTCTCTACCTGATAAAGAGATTCTTACCCACTAAACGTGGAGTCCTAACCACTATTCTCTACTTGATGGGGCGGGTATTGAAGTTTTGGCCAGTAGGCCCAGAGAGGATTAAGAGTTAATGGATGAGGGTGGGACTTCTTGACTTTAGGGCCCTGGAAAATGTGGCCTGGAAAATGTTCTCTGTTTCCTCCTCCAGTACCATCAAAAGAGATGACTTTACCGCTCGTCTCTTTGACATTCACAAGCAAGTCCTGAAAGAGGGCATTGCCCAGGTAAACGTTCCCAGACCCACACCAGTCCAGAAGCTGCCCCTCCCCTCTCTGTATTTTTTTTTTTTTACCAGAAGAATTTGGCCCAGACCCTGAGCTAATGGAATCTGCCTCTCACTTGTCTCCACTGGGTTTGTACATCCCAGTGATCAATCCTGGGGTGACCAAAAGAATGACCTTACTGGGTTTGGAAGTGTTAAGTAGTGCCTCTAATCTCTGTGCAGAATTCACAGTATCTGTCTGCTCTGTGGCTTGGCCCTCAGAGTCAGCCCCTGGGCAGATGTCCTCAGCCTTCAGTTTTCTCCACAGACCGTGTTCCTGGGCCTGAACCGCTCAGACTACATGTTCCAGCGCAACACAGATGGCTCCCCAGCCCTGAAACAGATTGAAATCAACACCATCTCTGCCAGCTTTGGGGGTCTAGCCTCCCGGACCCCAGCTGTGCACCGGTGGGTCCCTTAGGCAGCCCTGAGCACATCCATGGGGTGACAGACTGATGGACCTACAATCACTGGCTGGGCCAGGGATCTCTAACTATGACTGTACCTTCTTGTGCCCTGGGTCATGTGTTTCCCCTACACACACACCACAGTTTCCACTTGTAATTAGATCTTTGGTATGTCAGGGAAAGAAGGGACCTTATGGCTCATCTAGTCCTGCCCCTTTATTATTGTACAAGTTAGTGTTCCAGACAAAGGGAACAGTATATTCGAGGGTCCTGAGGTGAAAAAGAGCTTGACATGTTTGAGGTCCTGAAAGGAGGTCAGAATCCAAGGCAGAGGAATGCAGGGGCTTCCGTCTGAGGGCTGGATCCTAGCAGCATCCATTTCTAGCTAGCAGTGGTGCTCCAGGTTGCTATCATTTCAGACGGTCTGCAGTAGGATTCCAGACAGCACCTGGAGGCCCAGGGTAAGGGGCTCCAGCTCACTGGGAGGCTGGGGTGAGGTGGCGTGGGGACACAGGGTCTTAGGGCTCTTCTGGGCATGTGCACCAGGGGACAGGGGTAGGGCAGCCCAGTATTACAGCCTGAAGTGGATCCTCTAGGGTTGTGATGGTAAAGTTCTTTTTAGTGCTCAGCTGATTCTCAGAGTAATGTTTCTATAAGTATCTGTGAGATCATGGGCGCAGGGGTCTTCCAGGTCCATCCAATTACTGAACAGCTGTCTCTCTTCCAACAGACATGTTCTCAGTGTCCTGAGTAAGACCCAAGAAGCTGCAAAGATCCTCTCCAATAATCCCAGCAAGGGACTGGCCCTGGGGATTGCAAAAGCCTGGGAGCTCTACGGCTCAGCCAAGTAAGGGTGTGAAAAAGTGGCAGCAGTATCCTGCTTTAGATTCAGCATTCATGGGTGCAGCAACTTCTTTGCGTGACATAATTAGGGAATGAGAGGATTTTTCTAGGAATAGAAACTTAAACCTTTAAGTGCCAAAATTAATGGAGTTTTGAGCTTCCTTCTTAAATAAGTAATGCTGATTATAATCTAACCTTTACTTGTTGGCTGGAGATCATCATTATGACTCAGCAATTGCATCTTGCTATAATGCAGCAGTACTATACCTAGGATTGGAGAGGTGTGAGGCTGTTTGCCTGCACTAGTGGCTCTGACTGCTAGGCTTTAAGTTCTCATTCATAGTTTTCCTGTCTGCTTCCCCATTATCAGCTCTTACTATTTTTTTTTTTTTTTTAAAAGTGGCAGCAGTATCCTGCTTTAGATTCAGCATTCATGGGTGCAGCAACTTCTTTGCGTGACATAATTAGGGAATGAGAGGATTTTTCTAGGAATAGAAACTTAAACCTTTAAGTGCCAAAATTAATGGAGTTTTGAGCTTCCTTCTTAAATAAGTAATGCTGATTATAATCTAACCTTTACTTGTTGGCTGGAGATCATCATTATGACTCAGCAATTGCATCTTGCTATAATGCAGCAGTACTATACCTAGGATTGGAGAGGTGTGAGGCTGTTTGCCTGCACTAGTGGCTCTGACTGCTAGGCTTTAAGTTCTCATTCATAGTTTTCCTGTCTGCTTCCCCATTATCAGCTCTTACTATTTTTTTTTTTTTTTTTTACCCTTTTGTCTTTTTTCGTGACCGGTAACGGGATCGCAACCCTCGGTGTCGCGCCCGTACCACGACCGGCAACGGGATCGCAACCCTTGGTGTCGCGCCCGCACCGCGCTCAACCAGTGAGCGGACTGGTCTCTATATGGGATCCGAACCCTCGGCGGGAGCGCTGCCGCGCTCCCAAGCACCGCACTCTACTGAGTGCACCACCGGGCCAGCCCAGCTCTTACTTTTTTTTACTGTTATCAGTGTGCTTGAATTTGGAATCCTCCACTCCAATCTCCATACCTCCTTTCTGATTTGCTATAGTTTGGGAAGTCAAATGATCCGAGTTGTTATGATTGCATCTAAAGAGCGTGAGGGGCTCTTTGATGACTAAGTGAATAAGCTTTGACTTAGGAATTTTACGGTGTCTGTTTTAACTGCTTAGAGGCATTTTTTGCTTCCTTATTTCTCAACCATGTTCCAGATATGTGAAGATGTTAGGTAAGTGATTTCTGGATAATCGACAGGCACTATATTAGAAGTTATTGCAATGTTAATATGGCATTAATAGTTAGCCCTTAATGAGCACTTACCAGTGCCTATTCTAAATGCTTTACATACAGGATTTCATTGAATCCTCATAACACATGCTCTGAGGGAGGTACTAGTCATCTCCCCTGTTTTACAGATGAGGAAACTGAGGTTCAGAGAAGTGAAATGAATTGTTCAAGGTCAGCTGGTAAATTGGTGACAGAGCCCAGAGTCTACCTCGCTCCAGAACCTGCATTTTTGAGTATTCTATTGGCTCCAAGAGAGCCTCTCTGGGCTTGCTGAGCCTCACTAAAGCCCAAAAAACCTCAGACTCTGAGCATTTAAAAGCCATCAGACAAATATCCTGTCAAATAGAACTCTTGGCTAGTTGTATTTTAAGAGAGTGAATCCAGAGGATGGGTTAACTGGGGAACTGCTGATGGCAAACGCCACTGAGAGTTTCTCCTGCCAGCCTGTGATTAATATGGAGAGAGAAGATTCGTGTGCCCAGAATTAGGTGCTGGTGGTAGGAGCTGTGTGGTGGCTGAGCTGGAACTGGCTTCTCCCATCATTAGAGTTGGATAGCCTCTTTGACTGACCCGGCACATGACCTTGGCAAGTCAATTCTTTTCTCTGAGACTCAGTTTCCTAATTTGTAAAACAGGAGTTATAATAATACCTAAAAGAGTGGTAGTGAGAATTAAATGGGATCATGGATCTGAAAAGTGGTTTAAAAAACTTGGTGTAGGAGGCTGGCCAGTTAGCTCAGTTGGTTAGAGAATGGTATTATAACACCAAGGTCAAGGGTTCGGATACCCATACCTGCCAGCTGCTGAAAAAAAAGAATAAAAGTGCTAAGAGCAGATAGGGCTGGCCAGTTAGCTCAGTTGGTTAGAGCATAGGGCTGCTAACACCAAGGTCCAGGGTTTGATCTATGTATTGGCCAGCTGCCCCAAAAATAATAATTATAATAAAAATAAATAAGTAAATTGATGTGGGTCATTATGTGGTACGTTCAATAATAATAATGGCTACCATTTAACAAGTACTAGTTTTATTTTATTATTTTTTAAAATGTTTTGTTTTTGTTTTGTTTTCGGTGGCTGGCTGGTATGGGGATCCAAACCCTTGACCTTAGTGTTGACCTTGGTATTATAACACTGTGCTCTAATCAACTGAGCTAACTGGCCAGCCTGCTAGTTTTATTTTATACAAGAGTAAACTAAGGCTCAGAGAAGTTGAATAACTTATGCAAAGTTATTCAACTGACGAGTTTAGAATTCATCTGCCTCTAAAGCCTGTTCTGTTACATTCCAAGAGATGTGGTCCCATAGTATAGATTGAAAAACTGCATTTGAAGAGCAGATGAATTTTCATCAATTATCTCATGCTTTTACAGATTTTTTTTAAAAGGAAGCTTGGAAAATGAATTATGATTTCAATTTAGGCAAACTCTTTTAAAGCATAAGGGGCTGTGGTTGGAATGAGTAGAATAAACAAAGGGGATTCTTGGTGATAAAAGGTTGGGAACTATGATCTACTTAACACCCTTATTTTATAGATGGGGAAATCAGGCCCCAAGGAAAGAATCTGACATGACCAAGGACACACCACAAGTCACGGGCAGTGCCAGGACTAGGACTCAGGTGTCTTTGCTCCCAGCCAGCATGCTATTGCCACGTCACCCTCCTGAGCTGACAACTTTCCTAGGCCTGCTACCAACAGACTACTCAGAACTAAAGGCAGGAGGAGGGAGAATATGTTTTCTGGGTCTGGCTCTGATTGTTTGGAAGGTGGCAGGCTGGCTTAATTGGCCAGGGCATGCAGTTCTACCTCAGCCTATCGCCTCCAGCTTTCCTCCTCCACCCCTTCTTGGAGGTGAGCCAGCCTGGGCCAGGTGCCACACACACCCTGCCACATTCCCCCACCCATGAACTGAGCAGTTCCAGCTGCAAAATGAAGAGCAGGGCCACTGGCCCTCGGGACTCCCTCAGGGCAAGATGGCTTGTGAGTGCACCACTACTAGCTTGTCTTTCAGATACCCAGCCTAAAGCCAAGGGTCAGCTTAATGTCATGTCTGACCTCATGAGATTTCAGGCAGGCCGGGAGAGGGAGTGTAGTAGAACCTATATTTTGGCTAAGTGGAAAGGAGTCAGGCATACAGAGTTTATTCCAAGAGATTCAGCTAAGGTAGGGGGATTCACAGACAAACAGACAAGAGGCCAAGTACAGGAGGTCAGGAATATACACTGAGAATCCTAAGCCAAAGTTTGGATTTCCAAGGGTCTTAACAAGAAGCAACAGTCACAGAGCAGCACAGCTACAGCAAAAATGGAGTTTGGTACTGCTGAGCATTGGCCCTAAGAGTCTGGTGGGGGGCTAGACCTATCTTTGACAACTGAAAATAACCTTGCTGGCAGCCAACAGACAGTTCTCTGGCATAAGTTTTTCCGAGTCCTCAAGCCCCTGCTTCTTTAAGAAACACATGGATAAACAGAGATGAAAAGTCCATGGCCCAGTGTACATCATAAAAATATTGGGAGGCCCCAGGAAATAATGCCTTATTTTCAGTTGCCTCTATGGGTTTCTGTAGGGTTCCATTTAGCTATTCTAATGTTTCAGGCAAGAACCACACTCTTTTAATATATGTGTTACAATTTAGTAGTAGAGTCATTAGCCTCCAACCCCCAACATTGTTCTTTTATAGAATATTCTTTAATACTTCCACCTGTTTATTCTTCCAGAAAGATTCTAGAATCATTAAGTTCTAAGAAAAAGTCCTCTTGGGTTTTTGAGATGGTTTTAAATCTAAGTTTTAATTTGCACAGAAAATTATCATTACAATATTTCATCTACCCACTGGAGGAGCAGATACATCTTCATTTTTATAAGTTCCCTGTTTTCAGAAAATAATGTATATCTCTGAGCCTCAGGTGTTTATGCCTGAGGCAATCCCAAGTTGAGGGAATCTCATTCCTAGAAAGGATGGGACAGAGGAAGGACAAGCTCTGTAGCAGCCTCGGGCCACCTATGCTCTTTTCCCAGTGCTCTGGTGCTACTGATTGCTCAAGAGAAGGAAAGGAACATATTTGACCAGCGTGCCATAGAGAATGAGCTACTAGCCAGGTAGGTAAAGGAGGGGGGACCTCCAGGTGTGGCCCCAGGATTGGGGAAGGCCACTCAGAACATAGCATCTACTCCCTCTGATTCTTGCCCATCTTTCCCAGGAACATCCACGTAATCCGGCGAAGATTTGAAGATGTCTCTGAAAAGGGGTCTCTAGACCAAGACCGGAGGCTGTTTGTGTAAGCATTCCCAAGGACCCAACAGAAGGCTGGTTTATGAAAGTCATCTTGCCAACTTCTTCCCCCAAATGATCTTTTCTTCTGGGAGATGTGATGGCTTCCTTCTCTCTTAATTTTTGAGATATCTCATCCTCCCAGGAAATTTTGGAGAAGGCCAGCCAAGCTCTTCTTCAAAAGAGTTGTATCTTTGAGATATCTCATCCTCCCAGGAAATTTTGGAGAAGGCCAGCCAAGCTCTTCTTCAAAAGGGTTGTATCAGGGGCTGGCCCGGTGGCGCACTGGATAAGTGCACCGCTTGGGAAGCGCAGCGGCGCTCCCGCCCGAGGGTTCGGATCCCACATACAGACCGGTTCCCGCTCACTGGCTGAGCGAGGCGCGGGGGCAACGCCGAGGGTTGCAATCCCGTTGCCGGTCCCCGGTCCGGTACGGGGGCAACACTGAGGGTTGCGATCCATTGCCGGACACGGAAAAAGACAAAAGACAAAAAAAAAAAAAAAAAAAAAAGGGTTGTATCAGAGGTGTTGACATTCTGGATAAAGGCCTCCTTAAAGATAACCTTGGTTTTCATATGCCCCCCAGATCCCAAAAGTTTTCTTGTCTCTCCTAGTGGCAAGCCAAGGCAGGCCTGAGCAGTTGGTCTGGGCTGTCAGGGAAGAAGAGCAGCTGGCTCATTCTGTGATTGATCTGGGTGCTGCTCTCTGAGCTCAGGCCTGGATTGTGACCCAAGCCAGACCCTGCCCTTCCTTCTAGGGCCCCCCACCAGGTGGCTTTACTGCCAAGTATTTGGGTAGCATTATAGCACACATAGTTAGACCTAGAACTCTGTGATTCTTAAAATTGAAAACCTCCATGGAATTTTACAATATCACTTATTTTTTTAAATGTGCTTTTATCATAACAAAACAAAGTAGTTACTTTGCAGATAAACCAGACATTATCAAATAGATCCAAGAAAAGGGGAAGAAGTTTAAAAAGATAGTCTATGTCTTGACTCATAATTTTTAATCTCCCCCATCATCACTCCTGCCACTTAAAAAAAAAAAAATCTCAGCCTGGTTCTATCTACTTTAAGTGGCAGGAATACAAGTTTTGCTAAGCATGGCAATGTGATTCTTCTGCTTGGTAATTTTGAGCCCACATTTTTTTGAACTTACCTAATTTGATTCTGGTTACCTTCTTGTTTCCCTCTAGCCTTCCTAGAATGACTCTAGATCTGGAATATCCTAAAGCATTCTTTACTGCACACCTCTGTGTTTTTAGTGAAAGCACTGATAGTGTGGGGATCTACTTCCACTGCTTCCAATGAACCCCTGTCCAGGCTCCCCCTGTGGACTGCATTTCAAGAAAGCTAAATTTGTTTTGATGTACCCTGAAATAGATGGAACCACTGAACATATCATATAATTTAATACAGCAGCTTTCTCCATCCTATGTTCTAGGGATGGCCAGGAAGTTGCTGTGGTTTACTTCCGGGATGGCTACATGCCAAGTCAGTACAGTCTGCAGGTTGGTATTTCTGTTAGATCATCCTTTGCCTCCTGAGACCTGCCAGAGCTCCACAACTCAGGTGGCACAACAACCTGGGTTTTTCCCTGACTCCTAGCTTCAGTTCTTCCTCGGGGAACTTGCTGCTGTAACCTCCTATTTTCCCACAAGCTTTCTGCTACCTCTCACTCTACAAACACACTGTCTTCTAGAATCTGAATCCTCAGGAATCCATGGTGCTTCAGCCACTCACACTGTTTCCAGAGATATGCTGGTAAATGTTTAACAGCCATCTTTCTTGGGGGGAAAAGCCCCAGTTTATGGCATTTGCTGATTTCTGTAGTTTAAATACACCCACCATAGCCAATATCAAGCTATCCAACTTAACATCTCTGAACATAGAGTTGAGAAGACATGGGTACAGTCAGCTCTCCCTTCTTTATGCAAACTAATTCCAGCACACAACTGACCATTTTCTTCCTGCCAACTCTTACCTCTCCTTTATCTGAGTCTGTAAGTTTTTGTCTACTCCTTCATGTTAATGACAGTAATGATGATATTGCCTTATCCTGCTATCCTACTGTACAGTTTCAAAATTACTTTTCACATCCATTATTTCATTTAACCCTTAAAACCGCCCTGTGAGGTATATAATTATCCCATTATACAGATGGAGAAACTAAGGTTTGGAGAGATGTGGAAGCTTGTTTAAGGTTCCACAGCAAGTTCCCAGGCTTTCTGACTCTCAGGCTGGTGATGGTATTCCCAGTATACCATTCTTCTTCCCTGCTCCTAATGTCCACACCATGGAGAGGCTAAGAAGCCAAGCTTTCAGTTGGGAGAAGGTAAAGGAGGAAATAAGTCAGAAAATACCATGGGCAGTGGGCCGGGGTCATAAGCCTGACTCAGCCTCTGTGTGACCATGAACAGGCTCTTGACACTCTCTGGGTCTCAATTTCTTTCTTTTTTTTTTTTTTAAAAAGATGACCGGTAAGGGGATCTCAACCCTTGGCTTGGTGTTGTCAGCACCACGCTCAGCTAGTGAGCAAACCGGCCATCCCTATATAGGATCCAAACCTGTGGCCTTGGTGTTATGAGCACCGCACTCTAAGGTGTTGTCAGCACCACACTCAGCCAGTGAGCAAACCGGCCATCCCTATGTGGGATCCGAACCCGGGGCCTTGGTGTTAGCACCGCACTCTACCGAGTGAGCCACGGGCCGGCCCCTGGGTCTCAATTTCTATAAACTGAGAGAGCTACACTAAAACATTGAGGGAGCTCTTCCAGGTCTATAATTCATCTAGGATTCCCCCTGGGTTGAGCTCTGTAGGGGGAAGCTCTATAGAGGCGGCAGCTCTATAAAAGGTCCTTCCCTCTAGAGGTGGTTAGCAATGGTGTGAACTTGGTGACTAGAGAAGAAAGAAACTATTGGGAAAGTGGATCCAGATTTCAGGATAGGGGTATTAGGGAAGGGGCCAAAGAAAACTTAAAGAGTAAAGAGGTTGAGCTAACAAGGAAGGAAAGTACTGTATAAGAAGGGACATTTTTAGGGAACTAAGAAGCTCAGACCAGGTTTATAAAATGGAGGTAGATCTGCAAAGCTCAGTGATTTGCTAGGTGGCCCTGGGCAAGTCCCTGATCATCTTTGGGTTTTGCTTTCCCTGCTTCTAACATAATGGGATACTTCTCTGGGTTTATTTTGTGTTCTGGGCACCCGTGACTCTGCCTGGGACACCAGACTAGTAGTTAAGTGGCTGGGGTTATTGATGAAGATCAGGTAAAGGTGCTGCAGGTGGACCAATTGTATCAAAAGAACGACAGCATTGGGTGGGGCATGGGGGTTGCACCTCAGGCCATTTCTTTGATCCTGCTGTGGGCACTTTGCTATGCTCTGGAGGCAAGGGCAGTGCCTGAGAATGGGGACCAGTGCCTGGGAGGCATGATTTTCTACTGTTTCCCTGCCTCATATAGCCTAAGCTCCTGGTACAACAGACCATTCATCCTTGATTACCCACCTGCAGACCTTTGCTCATATTATTCTGTTAGCCTGAGTATCCCTTCTCCATTGAGTCTCTCCTGTCAGACTCTGTCCTTCAGGACCCCACTCAACTTTCACCTCATTCAGCAACAATAACAAATATTTATTGAGCACCTACAAAGTGCCAGGAACTGTGTTAGACACTGGGGATACAACAGAAAATAAGGCAAACAACAAGGGTCTGTCCAGTCCTTATGGAGCTCACAGTCTGGTCAGAGAGATGAGCATCAGAAAGTAAACCAAAATAGAAAAATGTTTTTTTCTAGTTTTGGGTAACTGCTTTGAATGAAACAACAGAGTGAAAAGTTAGTTATGGGAAACCCGCATTAAATAGGGTGTTCAGGGAAGGCTTCTCTGAAAAGGTGACTTTGAGCCAAGACTTAAGGATGAAAAGGATCCAACAATCATGGAAAAAGCCAAATGGAAGAGAATTTCAGGCAGCAGGAAAAGCAGCAAAAGCCCTGAGGAGGAAATGAGGTTTGTGTATTTGAGGAATGACAGGTCTGTGTGGCTAGATTGTGGGAGTGTGAGGTGGGGTGGGATGGCATGGAATGAGGTTAAAAAAGTAGACAGGAGCCAGATCCTGCCGAGTTTTATAGGCCATGGTAAGGAGTTTGGATTCTATTTAGAATACAGTGGGAAGCTGAGCTCATAAACAAGTGTTCCACCCCCTTCAAACGTACTCATTAGTTTTTCTACACCCGTACACCTTTTGTCATTTTCCCTTTTAATTATAGTTATATATCATTGTGCTAGACTGTGAGCTCCCTACAGGCAAGAATCCCACAGAATGGGAAGGGTCTCACCTGCTTCACAAGGATGTTGCAATGATTCTGGGAGATAATGAATGTGAAGGTACAAAGCATGATACCTGGCACCGGATGGATGCCCAGCAAGGGTCAGCTGAAATGAAAAAAAGTTGAATTCCTTTTGTCTTCTTCCTTCTGCAGAACTGGGAAGCACGCCTGCTGCTGGAGAGGTCATGTGCTGTCAAGTGCCCGGACATTGCCACCCAGCTGGCTGGGACTAAGAAGGTGCAGCAGGAGCTAAGCAGAGTGGGCGTGCTGGAGGTGTTGCTCCCTGGCCAGTCAGAGGCTGTGGCCCGCCTCCGTGCCACCTTTGCTGGCCTCTACTCATTGGACATGGTGCGTGGGCAGCCTGTATCTCCTACCACAGACCTCCTAGGTGACAGAGACCTGGAGCCCAGTTTTGGGGAGGATGGAGCTAGCATTGTGGCTGTTGTTGTGACTTGGGTCAGTGATGCCCTGGAGAATGCCTAGAGCCCTGGGGAGAGGCATAGACTCATGATGGGAGGACAGGAGCTGTAATCCATTGCATACACCCTCAGCAAAGGTAGAGATGGGGATGGCAGCCAGGAGAAGGGACCGAGGCAGATAGCAACAATGGAGGAATATCTTTCTAGCTGCCTGTGCAGAGCCCTGAACTGTTGCCAGAAAAAGGCCTGTTATTGCATTTACTGCTGCAGGGAGTTGTAGGGGGTCACATCTAGATAGTAGCATCCAGCCTGAAGGAGCTTATTGGCTGTTCTGCCTCTTGTTCTTCCTCTGATGCTGCTCTGCATGACCAGCTGGACCTCAGCTGTTGTTTCTTTAGCCTTAAAACTGCTGGTGACTGCTTTCTGCCTCCTGCCAGGGTGAAGAAGGAGACCAGGCCATCACCAAGGCCCTTGCTGCCCCTAGCCGGTTTGTGCTAAAGCCCCAGAGAGAGGGTGGAGGTAGGTGGATCCTTCTTTGCAGGACTGCTCAGTGAAAAGGGCTAACAGCCTGTCTCCAGTGATCAACGGCACAGTCCCAGGCTCAGGGGATACTAGAGGAACTGATGCAGGCCCCACCTTGGACAGCGTCCCCTGAGACCCTGTGACCAAGTGCTGTGGAGCACAGGGGAAGGTTTGAACAACTTTTAGTCTGAGGTGCCTGAGGGTAGAGCACAGGGGAAGGTTTGAACAACTTTTAGTCTGAGGTGCCTGATTGTGGGGAAGCAGGTTGGGAGCATATTAGGAGGTTGCAGGGAATATAGAGGTGATGAAGAGGGAAGAGTTAAATGTGACTCAGGGATGTCTTTGGCCTGATTGGGAGTGGGAAGATCCAGGAGGGGCAGGTTCAGGCAGAAGTAATGAGTTCTATTTGGACATGTTGAGTTTGTGTTGGGGGACTGTGAGACATTCATGTGATGTCTAGAGCTGGGAGCTTGAGTTAAAAAGATTTGTGAGTGAACTTATGGGGTATAGATGGAGCATTGGGAGGAAGAGATCTCTCTGAAAAAAAGGTACAGAGAGGAGAGAGCAAGGGTAAAGGACCAATTCCCTGGAAACCTCACTATTTAAAAGGAGAAGCATCCAGTAATGTAGGCTAAGAAGGAACAGCCATAGATAGGTAGAAGGAGAACCAGGGCAGGACATGTGGCAGATAATGTGTTCCCTTGTGTAAGCACTCTCCTGTCAAGGTGACTTTCCCTTCTTGGGAGCCAAATGTGTTCTGGCTTCACTGAGCTAGTGTCAGGAACTGAGACTACTCTCTTGCCCACATGGCCCCAGATGTGAGGGCACGGGGTGGAAGTAGGCAGAGGGCCTAGGGTGACTGGCCAGTCTAATTGCAGGTAACAACCTGTATGGTGAGGAAATGGTGCAGGCCCTGGAGCAGCTGAAGGACAGCGAGGAGAGGGCCTCTTACATCCTCATGGAGAAGATCGAACCTGAGCCTTTTGGGAATTGCCTGCTACGTCCTGGCAGCCCTGCACGAATGGTCCAGTGCATCTCAGAGCTGGGCATCTTTGGGGCCTATGTCAGGTGAGCCAGTCAGGAGGAGCACCTTCCTTGCAGGGGTGCCAGCCAAGTAAACCTAGAGGGAACTCTGGACAGTTAGGAATCCTGGGCTTCCGTCCAGTCCTGCCAATCCCTAGCTTTGTTATGTATTTCCATACCTATTAAATGAGGCCAAGGACTCAAGAACTGCCCACTTCACAGGGCTATCATATGAAGCCCAGATTAGAAGTGCTTTGCAACTGTAGAGGAAATTCCAAGTAGTACCAAGAAGATTCAGAAAATACAGTCTAACAATCCAGGACTAGAAGGAGACTCCAGGGAGGAAGAGAATTTGGGTCTAGCTCCTAGGCCACTGGGGATTCTGGAGAAAGGGGAGATATGCCAGCTAGGGGATACTAAGTGGATCTGAAAAGCTGAGGGGCCCCTGGGTTTGGATTTGAGCACTAAGAATCAGAAAGAGAGGAGGACCTGGGAATTTGTAAGGAACAGTTCCTGGTCCCTCATACCACTTCTTGCAAAATACTTACTTCAAGGTCAGAACAAGATAGGGATACCAGATCCTACCATGCTCCCCACCAGAGCCTGCCCTCTCTACAGCCTCCCCTCTGACCACTTGCAGTATTCTCCCCAACCCCTACCATAGCCATCTAGAGAAGGAAATTCATAGTTCGGGACATGAAATGTGAGCCTGGCATCATGCTAAGTGCTTTTCCTGTTTTAATTAATTCTCATGACCTGCAAAGTAAGGGGTATTATTCCTATTTTAAATTGAATAAATTGATATTTAGAAAAGCTAAAGAACTAGCCCAAAGACATAGAGCTAATAATTTCCAAGCTAGGATGCAAACCCAAATCTGACTCCATACCCAAGACAGTTCTAGGATTTTAATCAGTTTCCTATGTACTGCTCAGCTGGGAACAGGGAAGGTCTTGGGTTTGGAGGCTGAGTCCAGGTGATGTTGTGTGTCTCCTGCCCCCATTTCTGTAGGCAGGGAAAGACACTTGTGATGAACAAGCACGTGGGGCATCTACTTCGAACCAAAGCCATGGAGCATGCAGATGGTGGTGTGGCAGCAGGAGTGGCAGTCTTGGACAACCCATACCCCGTGTGAGGGCAGAGCCAGGCCAGCTTGGACTTCACTCAAGAGACTTTCTGTCCCTGTACTTGTCATTTTCTCTCCTAGCCCTCCTCCAATCTCAGAAGGGCTGGTCTCTTCTAAAGACCTCCTGGGTCTTCATGGAAGGGTAAATGCTGGGTCCCTTCCTCCAGCTCTCCATCTGAGGACCAGAAAAGCTGTTTTCCTTAGATGAGAGTTAGAGGCCCCCAAATCCTTGGGTGTGGGTACAACTGAAGGGTAACTGCTTTGAGGTAAAGATCCATAAACCCTGCCACCCTCCTGTCAGCCCCTCATCAGCCTTTTCAACGTTCCAGTGCCTGAGTTGGGATAGGACTGAGAGGTAGGAGGAGGCAGAGTGGAGGGGCATAGCCTTTCCCCAACGCTGCCTTAAATAAATCTACATTGTTGATTCTGTGATTCCTTGCTTTGTGCGTAGTGGGGAGGGGGAGCTATAATCTAGGTCGGCCCATTTAAGGTGCATTGGAGCAGGGGAGGTGATTGGGCTATATAATCAGGGTCTCCCTAGATCCAGACCCCATGAGGGGATCGTGAAGTTTCAATCCTTAGTTACCCACTGGTGCTCCTATGGAATCACAGTGATTCTGGCAGGAGCCCAAGAGGAAAGGCAACCATGATGGGACATCACAATTGTGAACTGGCTTCAGTTGCTTTCCTACTTAGCTCAGAGGCTTGTTAAAGGGCCTGTGAGTGAGGCCCTACCTAGCTCTGCCCAAATCAAAAGTTCCAGAAGGAAGATAATAGGGTAGTCCCAGGTAATACCACTCCCTTTCCCATCTGTCACAAAAATCAGAGCAGCTAATGAGTACACAGCCTGAAAGATCTAAGAAAACAACTCACCACTTTCTTGAGGTCACAGACTTTATTCCTACAACCACAGGACTTGAGCACAACTGGGGCAAGAAAAGAGTTTCATCTGAGACTGTCTCTCATGGGCAGGTCTCTGTTCAGGGGAGGATGGAAAGAGAGGACAAGGAAGACAAGCTCCTCTGGCCCTAGGAACAAAATACATCCACTCCTTTAAAGAAGCAGATGATCTGAAAACCCTCTGGAGATTGAACCTGCCTGAACCCCGGAGCAAATGGGCAGACAGTACTGCCATCTGGCACAAAAGGGAATTCAGACCCAGAACAGAAGCAGCAAAGTATTTAAAAAACAATCATCAATTGTTCCTTGACTTACAAAGTGTTGTTTCTAAGGGCAAGTGCATGCCCGATATAAGTACTGGTGCTTCCTGAGAGAGCTGACAGGATTACAAAGCTGCTTCTCTGCTTTAGTCTAGGCCCTCACTTGCCCTCTGAACACTTGAGTTGGGGATGTGGCCTTTAGGTCCCTGTTCTGGGCTGAGAGCTCTTTGCAGTCTGAGGCTGACCTAGGCCCTATCCCTTCTACCTAGCAGTCACAGGAAGTTGTCTCCATGCAGGGACAAAGGTGGTTCCTGGGTCCCAGTCAGCTGGTTAAGGAAGGTGGTGTGGGTCAGCACTGGCTCTCAGCACTCCTGGATGGGGTCAGGGAGGATGTGCAAAACTGGAGAGCCAAGCAGGGGGAATCCTGAGTAAAGAACAGGGTCTCGTTCACAGGATGGTCAGGCAGCGGTGGCTGAAGAGGTGACTGATAATGGATGGATCAGCCACAGTAGACATGTCCCCCAGGTCATGGTCATTCTGAGCAATCTTGCGAAGCACTCGCCTCATGATTTTCCCTGGAGACCACAGGCCTCTGGTTACTTGGTGACAACACTGACCCACCCACCCCTGCCAAAGGTTTTTATCCACACACACCCAGCCACCACTGGGCCTCGACCCTTCCCAATCCCTGGAAGCCCCTGAACATACCTGAGCGGGTTTTAGGCAAGCCAGGTGCATTCTGGATGTAGTCCGGTGTGGCAATGGGGCCAATCTTTTCTCTAACTGAAACCAACAAATCATCAAGCATTTCTTCAGCACCCTTAGCCAGACTTCCCAAAAGCAAGGTAGAGATGACTTAGTTTCTCACCTCTTTCCTCTTCAAGAACCTGCCCACAGAGTCATTCTCAGTTTCTCTCTTTCTCTCTCTAACACAACGTCTCTTTACTCTCATTTTTATCTTAACCCACCTTCATGGAACTCAGGCTCTAGAATTAACCTGCTAAAGTCTAAATCCTACCTTTCTAGCAGTGTGGCCTTGTGCAAGTGATTTAACTTCTCTAAGTCTCAGTTTCTTCATCTTTAGAATGAAGGTAACAATAGAATCTGTTTCACAAGGATGACATTAAGTGAGATAATGCATCTTAAGCACTTAGCCCAGGGGTGGCACAGAGAAAGTATTCTGTAAATGTTGGTTATTATTATTATCCTAGTGGAAAGACCAGTGGAGACTGAGCAGGAAGAGGGCAATCAGCCCCCGGGGGCTTCTGGGATCTTTGCGGCAGCTCACTCAACGCCCCCCCCCCAACAACTTGCAGTCCCTGCCCGGGGAGGCTCCTCACTCTGCTTCTTGAGCTCCTCAGTGAGGCTGGGGCTGAAGGTGTGGCCATCACACAAGGTAACAAAGCAGTAGAGGCATTCGCCCTTCACAGGATGAGGGTGGCCTACCACGGCTGCCTCCACAACAGCCTCGTGTTCCACAAGTGCTGACTCCACCTCCGCTGTACTCAGCAGGTGTCCTGGTCAAGGGAAAGGAAGGGCCATGAGAGAGATTCCAGCCTCTGCCCCAGCCCCTGCTCCATTTGTATCCACAGGACAGTCCTGGACTGTTCAAATGGGGAAGGACCTTCATTCATTCTTCACATGGCATGCTTCCAATTACCCCATCATCCCAGTTTCCCTCTAGGCACATTCAAGTGTTCATCACTCTTCCTCCAAAACCTGGGCCCAGAACTGAAAGCTGCACTCCACATGTGGTCTGGCCAATGTACAGTCCCGGCTCCCTCAGAAGGCTTTGGCTGGGAGTTGCCAGGAGAGCTGAGTTAATGTGATGGGAAGGTGGCCCCTGGCCCTCACCAGATACATTCAGCATGTCATCAATCCTGCCAGTGATCCAGTAATAGCCATCCTGGTCCCGCCGGCAGCCTGGGAAGAAATTCACAACATAATAAATACCCCACAGTAGGATACATGATCCACATTACCAAACAGTCACACCTACTGCCATAGCCTTCTAACAAGTCTTCCTGCTTCTACTCCTGCCCACTGTGGTAGCCAGCCTCCAAGATGGACTTACTGATCTCTGCCTCTTGGTATTCATGGCCCTGCATAGTTCTCTCTGTACTAGGGTTAGTCCTTGTGATCAGCTGAATTTGGCAGAGATGATGAAATGTCACTTCTGAGATTAGGCTATAGAAGACACTGTAGCTTCTGTCTTGGTTGTTTTCTCTCAGATTATTAACTCTGGGGGGAAGCCAGCTCTATGTAGAAGCCCACGTGGTGAGGGACTGAGGATTCCCTCCAACAGCCACATGAGTGAGCATGGATGTTGGTCCTCTAGGTTCAGTCAAACCTTCAGATGACTGCAGACTCTACCAACAGCTCAACTGCAACCCAAAAGAAACCCTGAACAAGAACCACCCAGCTAAGATGTTCACAGAATCCTGATCCCCAGAACCTATGTTAGATAATACAATATTTGTTGTTTAAACTTCCAACTTTTAGGGTAATTTGTTCCATGGTAATAGATAACTAATATGAGAGTACTTCAAAAGTTTATGGAAAAACAATTAAAAGATAATACAAATCTTTCCATGAACTTTTTAAAGTACCCGTGTACACCCATCTAAAGTCTTATCTCTGTAAAGTGAAGTTATTTTCTAAACAGTAAATCACTTATTACCCCCTGCTTAAAACCTGTAAATGTCTCCTGCTGTACTTTGAATAAAATCCAAACACCTCATAATGGCACATGATACCCTATACTGTCTACCTCTCTAGCTTCATATAATATTCCTCCCTTTGCTCACTACACTCCAGCCACACAGCCTTCAGTCTGTTCCTCAGACATTTCAAGCTTGTGTCTGTCTGCACAGAGCACTCTTACTCTAGATTTCTCCATGCTTAGCTCCTCACCCTTCTGGTCTCTGCCCAAATGTCTTTTCAGAGAAGCCTTTTCTGACCATTCCAGGAACAGTAGCCATCCCTGCAGATACTCTTTATCACATTATCCTGTTTAGTTGTCTTCATAGCACTTACCTCTACCTAAAATAAACTTATTTTCTTGGTTGCTGGGTTTATTGTCTGTCTCTTCTTACTAGAATGTAAAGGCCCATGAGAGCAGAGACCTTGACTGCGTTACTCACAGTAATATCCCCTGTGCTTAGATCAGTGTAGGGGCATAGTAGGTGCTCGATAAATATTTCTGGATGAATGCATTGGTGGATGAGCAAATGGACAAACACAGGCTCCAAACATATGAAACAGTAATACACACTGCCACATGCCCCATCTGTTTTAACACAAGAGCAAGAAATAAGGTCCTCTTTCCTCAAACATTCAATCTCAGATGGCACCATCCTGAGACCCTTCCTGCAATACTCATTCCTGCTCTTATAGTCTTCTCTATAGCTCTACCTGGATACTGGACACTGACAGGTAGGACACGTTTCTCTCTCTGTTTTTGTCACCCCTAACCAACTCTTCCTGAAAATGGAAGGGGAAGGTACATGTCTTAGTGGTAAGTGCGGGAAGGGGATAGCCAAGGCTCACCATCTCCTGTCACGTAGTACCCAGGGAACTTCTTAAAATAGGTGGTCTCAAAACGTTCGTGGTTCCCATAGACTGTGCGCATGATCCCTGGCCAGGGCTGCTTGAACACCTGGGGAGTGAGGAAGGCACAGTGATGTTTGCTATGCTGTCTCACTGGAAGACAAAGCTCTGCTAAGCCTGAGGGAAAATGTCCTGAATGCTATACCTGAGAAGTATGACAAGTGTAGACTTTGGCGATATATAATCCTGGCTTAGAATCTCAACTCTGCTACTTACTAGCTGTATGACCTCAAGTAAGTAACTATCTTTCTGAGCTTCAGGATCCTTATCTTTGAGCCAGAGAATATAATTTCTATCTTCCAAAGTTATTGTGAGGACTAAATTAATAGTATGTGGAAATTACTTAGCACAGCATTCTGTTAGTGATGAGCATTTAGTAAATTTGAGTCTTCTTTTTAGTAACCCTTGGGAAAGTGGGTCTGGTTTGATGCAAATGAAAACAGCCATATGTAAAAAAAGTGGGACCTACACATGAATAAATTATTATTTCCCAATCAATAATGTTCTATGGCAGCAGATTGATGGCATGGATGGAATTCTAGGCTAAGAGTCAGAAGGTCTGGATTCAAGTCCTGCCCCTCTTACTATCTTGCTCTTGGGAAAGTGAAATGGGGTGGGGTTGGGGGGCTGGTGAGGTCTTTACAAGTACTAATACAACAATCATGACAGCTAACATTTATCAAGCCCTATTAGGTTCTGTACCAACCTTCGCAAGGATTATATAGTTAACCAAGCAACCATAGGAAACAAAGTTACTATTATAATTCTATTCTACAAGTGAGAAGATTTAGGTTCAGAGGGGTTAGGTAGCTTATCTGAGGTCACAGAGAGGCAGGGCTAGGATTTTAACCCAGGCAGGCTAATTCCAGAGCTTAAATGATTTTCCACCACTTTAATGAAGTCTCCTTTCTCTAGAATGTTTGTCAAAGGAAGACTTGGGACTAAGTCTTCCAGACCCAAAAAGGTACCATCAGATATCTTTGAGCAAACTCTAAAAAGACCCTTAAGAACCTCATGGGCCAAAAGGCAGAGGTGCATGCAAAGTATCCAGAAGGATCCCCCAGGGTTCTCTCAGAGAGGATTAACCTCCAACCATGGAGCTTCAGTCCTAAGCAGCTACCAGAAGAGATTAGGTTATAAACTCTAGAGCAAAGTACCCTTGGTGAACCCTTTTCCCCTCTCCTCAAAGATCCCCTAGGGCCAGGGCCTTACCAGATAACCTTCAGCTTCACCTTCCAACTCTTCCCCAAACTCACTCAGGATTGCAGGAGCTACACCAAAGAATGGGAAGGTCTAGAAGCAAACAGGAGACAGACCCAAGAAGAGAAATGAGGCAATTCTGACTCAATTCACAAGGAGACATACAAAGCCCCAAATTCTTCACACATAAGTCCAGTCCCCCAGTCTCTACCTAGGCCAGATGCCCCTAGACTCTACCCCTGCCTAGCCCAAGACTAGCTGGGAGGGCCTCACTCACAGCAGAACCAGGTTTCATGGGTGTGGCACCAGGGAGGGGAGTCAGCATGTGGCCACCCTGTGGAAGTCAGAGATCAGGGGTTTGGGTCAGTCTTCCCACATTGTCCCTGACCCCCAGCCTTCTGAGCCCCTCACTCACTGTCTCTGTTTGCCAGAAGGTGTCCACGATGGGGCAGCGCTGGGCACCTACCACCCGGTGGTACCACAGCCAGGCCTCAGGGTTGATGGGTTCACCCACTGTGCCTAGCACCTGCAAGGATGCCCGGCTATGCCTTGGGCAGGGGAGTGGGAGAGAGGAAGGCTCTAAGTACCACTGGGAGCCAGGGTACACATGCCCAAGCTCTTCTCTAGCCCCCTCCCCTATTCTGGTTCAGGGAGTTGTGACAATGGAAAGGAAGAGACTGTACAAAGGCCAGCACCCAGCTCTGAGGGATACCCATGGGGCAGCAACTGGGGAGGCATCTCACTTGGTGACAGGTTCATCTCCAAACTTCATGAGCAGACGGATGGCTGTGGGTGCTGTGTAGAACTTGGTCACCTTGTATTTGTCCACGATGCTCCACAGGCGGCTCTCATCCGGGTATGTGGGGATCCCCTCAAACTGACCCCAATAAAGGCTGATCATTTCCAGTTCTTCCCAATGATCCTTCCATTTCCCTGCCATTCCCCCAGGTTCAGTCTTTTGCCCTTTCTGACCAACCATGTCTTCATTCCCTGACCAGACAAGCCAAGAGACCTTCTTAGTCAGGATACACAAGCCGCTTAGGACTTTTTCTCCAGGAAACAGATTGTTGTATAAGTCCCCTCTGACCAACCATGTCTTCATTCCCTGACCAGACAAGCCAAGAGACCTTCTTAGTCAGGATAACAAGCCGCTTAGGACTTTTTCTCCAGGAAACAGATTGTTGTATAAGTCTCTCTGCCTCTAGGCCGAGTAGCATTGGGAGGTAGTAACCTAGCATAATCTTGTCCATCCCCTAGCTAGGCCAGGTGGCTGTGGGTCCCAACTCCCTTCTCACCAAAACACTGGTGGCACCATTGGCCAGTGGCCCATAGGTGATGTAGGAATGGCCAGTGATCCAGCCAATGTCTGCTGTGCACCAAAACACATCTTCTGCATGGAAGTCAAACACGTATTTGAAGGTCGTGGCCACATAAAGCATGTAGCCTCCAACTGTGTGTACCACACCCTGTGGGAGGAATGGAGCCTCAGAGGTTGGTTGCCTTGTGACCATCCCTACTGACCAATGAATAGAGGCTTGGCAGAGCTGGAGGGAAATCCTCCTCTGGGATTCTGGCTCTGCCAGTACCCCTTTCACAGCATCCATCTCTCTTCCATCTCCATTTCTCCATGCTCGCTTCTCATCTTTATCGCACTCTGGATATCACACATGTATATCCGTCCATCATTCACATCCACACCCTCAGATGGTATTTCTGAGCCACCCACATCACTCTCATACACATGAACACTCCTAGCACACTCACATCCAATAGTTTCTGTAGTGTATTTGTGCCCACACACTCAATTACACATGGCAGAATGTGTGAAGAAGAAAAAAAAAAAAAGACAATCCCTTTGCTCACTCCATCCCTACCCCATAGAAAGGCCCATTGAGGGATATTCCAAAGCACAGAGAGGAGAACTCAGGGATGGGGTGGGTAGAAGGTAGAGTGACATAGCCTTCAAGTTAATGAAAGAGTCAGAGTGTTCTTAAATGTTTCCAGCTTCCACACTGTGCCCTGGCAGGGGGCTAGATGTTAATAGTGTGCCATGTGGAAGGCACTGAACTCTAAGAGCTATGGTCTTAGAAGCCCAAGAGGGATCCCTGTGTCCACCCTTTGCCTTGAGTTGACAGGACAGCTCTCCTTCAACAAACCATGTAGGCATGGGCAAGGAACATCCATGTCAACCACATGGACTGATCCTTTCCCCCTTTTCTGGGCACCATGAAAGACCCCATTTGAATTGTCTCACCCTGTGCCTTACCACCTAGTGATTGAGAATTTACGTCTTAATTTGATTTAGAAAAGGTATTGTGATATTTCTGAAACTCAGGAGAGATTAACCATAACATGTTTAGAATAAGACACCCTATGAGGATGGTAAAATCCAGAGGAATAGGAAGATTTATGTTGTGCTTTAGTAAGGGAAGCCATTTCCTTTTAAGCATGTATTACCATCTCTCCATTACTGATAAGGAAACTGGTCCCAGAGAGGAGAGGTGACTTATTCAAGGTCATACAGCTAAAAATTGGTCTCTGGACTCCAGGCCCACTCTCTCCCTAACCTGCTTCAAACACCCACTTATGGATCTCACTTCTTAGAACCACCTACAATGTGACTTTTATTCAGTTTAGCGCTTAATTATATCAGAGAGTTATAGCAGTTTGTAATTCCCAGAGTGGTATATAATGTATTTAGGAATCTTCTTTTCTGCTGTTATATATAAAACTTAAGTTTTCATTTGTAATACATGTCCAGCTCCTAAACCTAATAGTAAATTCCCTAGGTCAGGATCTATACCTCCTCTACCTGCACCTCCTCCTGTTTCTCCTGGCTCTGCCCCAGCTAAGTCCACAATAAATGTTTTCTGACATGTTCCCCTCTCCCACACAGGTCCTGAGCAGCAGGAGTGAAATGGGATGTCTATTGCAACCTCTCTGAAATCCATGCTATATGCCAGTTCAAAGAGGCAGTAACAGGCATTTGATTTTACAACCCTTCAGTGTGGCATAGATGGCAAGGGGCCCACGGACAAAGGGAAGGGGATTAGCTCTGACAGCCACCTCAATGGCACAAACAGGCAAAAAGCAAATGTTCACACAGACAGCACACAGGGAAGCAGTGCCCAAGGCAGTGCAGAAGTGGATACCTGGGGCCGAACACGCTTGGATTTCTCTTTCAGCTTACCCTGTTAAGAGCCCATGGAAAGGCTAGTGAGCGGGGTCTGAGTATAGGGGAGTAGGAGGGAAGAACCAGTGTGCCCAAACCCTTGGCTGCCTCCTTTCCTTCAGGCTCCCTTATCACTGGTCCTCTCAGCCTCTATTTTCCTGATCCTGATTCTAGCCCTTATACACATGGAACTCTTAATGCTGATGGGCTCTCCAACCTCCCTAAAGTAGACTACAGCCTCTCTTAGCCCCAAGACTACTCAGGGCCCCTCAAGTCACGGAATCTTATTAACTGTCCTTTGGACCCCAGAACTTTCATCTCTCACGCTTCTCAGACCTGGAGGCCACCACTGGGCTTTTTTTTTTACCATTCCCACCAGAATCACTTGATCCAAAGCTAACAAGGGCCATATCTTGGGGGCTAGACCCTGGTCCTTCCATGGTAGGCATCTGCTAAGCCACAAAAGCAGCTCACCCCAAGCCACCACCCAATAATCAAGATGACTACATACAGTCACCCAAGTCAGACATTTCTAACCTGAGGGTCCCCTGTGCCCATTAGGATACCCCAACCAGCACAGGAGTCTCCCCTACAATCTCTCATGCTCAGTTCCTGAAATACAAGGACCACTCTACCTACAACCAAGGTCAAAGTCTCCCATCTCCCACCCAGCCCTGCCAGAGGAGACATTCCTAGGATTGCTCCCAGATGCTCAGCATTATGATGAGGAAACAAAGGAGGACATCAGGAACTTCCTGGGCAGAAAGAGAGAATCAAATCTATATCCATCATGCTAATGAGAATGGAGAAAAGGTGCTTATATCTTCTTACCATTAGCCTAAGAGATTAACCATAACATGTTTAGAATAAGACACCCTATGAGGATGGTAAAATCCAGAGGAATAGGAAGATTTATGTTGTGCTTTAGTAAGGGAAGCCATTTCCTTTTAAGCATGTATTACCATCTCTCCATTACTGATAAGGAAACTGGTCCCAGAGAGGAGAGGTGACTTATTCAAGGTCATACAGCTAAAAATTGGTCTCTGGACTCCAGGCCCACTCTCTCCCTAACCTGCTTCAAACACCCACTTATGGATCTCACTTCTTAGAACCACCTACAATGTGACTTTTATTCAGTTTAGCGCTTAATTATATCAGAGAGTTATAGCAGTTTGTAATTCCCAGAGTGGTATATAATGTATTTAGGAATCTTCTTTTCTGCTGTTATATATAAAACTTAAGTTTTCATTTGTAATACATGTCCAGCTCCTAAACCTAATAGTAAATTCCCTAGGTCAGGATCTATACCTCCTCTACCTGCACCTCCTCCTGTTTCTCCTGGCTCTGCCCCAGCTAAGTCCACAATAAATGTTTTCTGACATGTTCCCCTCTCCCACACAGGTCCTGAGCAGCAGGAGTGAAATGGGATGTCTATTGCAACCTCTCTGAAATCCATGCTATATGCCAGTTCAAAGAGGCAGTAACAGGCATTTGATTTTACAACCCTTCAGTGTGGCATAGATGGCAAGGGGCCCACGGACAAAGGGAAGGGGATTAGCTCTGACAGCCACCTCAATGGCACAAACAGGCAAAGAGCAAATGTTCACACAGACAGCACACAGGGAAGCAGTGCCCAAGGCAGTGCAGAAGTGGATACCTGGGGCCGAACGGCCCACGGACAAAGGGAAGGGGATTAGCTCTGACAGCCACCTCAATGGCACAAACAGGCAAAAAGCAAATGTTCACACAGACAGCACACAGGGAAGCAGTGCCCAAGGCAGTGCAGAAGTGGATACCTGGGGCCGAACGCGCTTGGATTTCTCTTTCAGCTTACCCTGTTAAGAGCCCATGGAAAGGCTAGTGAGCGGGGTCTGAGTATAGGGGAGTAGGAGGGAAGAACCAGTGTGCCCAAACCCTTGGCTGCCTCCTTTCCTTCAGGCTCCCTTATCACTGGTCCTCTCAGCCTCTATTTTCCTGATCCTGATTCTAGCCCTTATACACATGGAACTCTTAATGCTGATGGGCTCTCCAACCTCCCTAAAGTAGACTACAGCCTCTCTTAGCCCCAAGACTACTCAGGGCCCCTCAAGTCACGGAATCTTATTAACTGTCCTTTGGACCCCAGAACTTTCATCTCTCACGCTTCTCAGACCTGGAGGCCACCACTGGGCTTTTTTTTTTACCATTCCCACCAGAATCACTTGATCCAAAGCTAACAAGGGCCATATCTTGGGGGCTAGACCCTGGTCCTTCCATGGTAGGCATCTGCTAAGCCACAAAAGCAGCTCACCCCAAGCCACCACCCAATAATCAAGATGACTACATACAGTCACCCAAGTCAGACATTTCTAACCTGAGGGTCCCCTGTGCCCATTAGGATACCCCAACCAGCACAGGAGTCTCCCCTACAATCTCTCATGCTCAGTTCCTGAAATACAAGGACCACTCTACCTACAACCAAGGTCAAAGTCTCCCATCTCCCACCCAGCCCTGCCAGAGGAGACATTCCTAGGATTGCTCCCAGATGCTCAGCATTATGATGAGGAAACAAAGGAGGACATCAGGAACTTCCTGGGCAGAAAGAGAGAGGCAATTTGAGCCCACAGGAAGGCACAGCAGTGCCAGACTCACCTGTACATCTGGGCATGGCCTCTTAATTGGGGGGGACTGGCTGGGAGAGTCACCCATGCCCAGCTCTGCCCGCCCCAGGTGCTTGACCACAATGCAGCATCTCACTGGGGAACCCCTAGAAGAAAGAAAAGCCTAAAGTGGTGGCCTGGTTGGCTCAAAAGAGAATTTGACAAGACCCGCCCATGTCCATCTAGGGTAGGGGGGCACAAAGGGAACCTGGCACTGAGTTGGCCAAGTCAACTCAGGTCAATTGCCAACTGGCCAAGCACTTACTTCTCCTGACACTTCTCCAGGGCCTCGTCAGCCAGCTCCTTCAGGTTCACAAGCTTTTCTCCCCTGTAGAAGGCATCTTTGGGGAGCAACAGACATTCCAAGCCTTAGTAGGCACCACACCCCCTAGTGGGCACAATGTCCACAGAACTCTTCCTCAACGGGCCTCTGATTTGAGCTGACAGATGGTCAGCTGAGGTAAGACTGGGAGAGGAAGGGCAGGCAGTCCCTACCCTCTATGCTGAGCAGCCCCAAATACCAACAAGTTGATTGGAGACCAACGCTCCAGGTATGGGCGATTCTGGAGAAGGGATGAGAGAATTAGTCACCTGTAGTGATAAGAAGGTTGCAACTGGAATCCAGGATCCGTTCACATAGAGACTCTGCAGAGAAGCCTGCAAACTAGGGAAGTGAAAAAAGACTGAGGGAGAGAAGGAGGCCCCAAGGATTGAGTGAACAAGGAAAGGCATTACTCATGAAACCTTCAGGATCTTCAAGCCAGGGTCCTAGAAGAAACTAAATAACTGATATGGACCTATGATACAAACACTCTAAGCTCCTTAGTTTGTTATTTAAGACCTTCCATCATCCAGGCCCAGCCTACTTCTCCAGAGCCTCATTCCTTCCCACCCACCCCCCTGCCCTTTTTCGCCAGCCCAAACTCCTACCACAATGGAGTGCAAAGCCCCAAGCCGGGCACACGCCAGCATAGCCACCACGAGCTCAAGGATCATTGGCATGTAGATGGCCACTCGGTCACCCTTTCGAATGCCTGCAGGTAGAAGACACAGAACATGGACGACGGACCCTTCCTGCTGCTACCTGCTCCTTCCCATCCACCTGGCCCCTCCTAGCTGACCTCTTCTGTTACCCTGTTATCAGATTCCTTCCATTCCTCATCCTCTTCCCAAGAGTCCTCA
This sequence comes from Galeopterus variegatus, assembly GCF_000696425.1. Taxonomy (NCBI): domain Eukaryota; kingdom Metazoa; phylum Chordata; class Mammalia; order Dermoptera; family Cynocephalidae; genus Galeopterus; species Galeopterus variegatus. The sequence goes on along the minus strand of NW_007726781.1, from coordinate 535,919 downwards.
GGTACCCCAAGGCCAGATCCCTCAGTCCCTTTCCAGTACCCCCATACTCACCCTGTTTTCGGAGAACATTGCTGAACTGACACACTTGGACCAGAAGCTCATGGTATGTGATCTGGGTAGTCTCCCCTGGCTCATTGCCCTCCCTGAGATACACCAGAAAGAACAAGTGATTAGGGGTATGAATTCTTCCCCAAACAAGAAACAGGAACAGTCATAAAAAAAATCCCTCCTGTGACACCAAGGCCTGGGACTATCCTGTGACAGTGAGCTATCTGCCACACACCTTGAGTTGACTGGTCAGATACTTTGGCCTTTCAAGATACTTTATACACATGTTGTGTGTCATTGGAAAAATGCATTCGCTGTCGATCTCTTTTTGTTTGTTTTGTTTTGTTGGTAGGGTTTTTTGTTTGTATTTTTTGGTGGCTGGCCAGTATGGGGATCTGAACCCTTGACCATATAACACTGTGCTCTAACCAACTGAGCTAACCAGCCAGTCCTCACTGTCCATCACTGAGCCTCATTTTTTCTGTTGATAAAATGGGGTGATGGTCCCTTCTCTTTCATCCTACAGATGCGTTAAGAAGAAATGGTATCACAGACGTGATTCTTCCTGATGAGGTATCAAGACGATATTAGTTTTATTCAGAGTAGGGTCTCCAGATCACTTGCACCCAAATCATTTAGGGAATTTGTTGAAATGTATTTTCCTGGGCCCCAACTCAGACCTACTTAACCAGAATCACAGGGCCCAACCAAGAATATGCTTCTTTATTACAAGCTGGTACAAGGAATCAGCAGGTGATGCACATCTAATGTTTCAGAATCACTACCCTCTGGTGAGTGATTTCTGCCTACCTCCTCAGCCTTGCGTCCCACTCCTCCCTAGGCTTTAGTCTGGTTTCCTTCAGTCATTCCTTCATTTGTTCATTTGCTTATTTAACAACTACTATGTGCTATATATGTGTATAGAAATAAGGCACTGATGAACAAGATAAGCAAGATCTCTGACATCATGGAGCTTATATTCCATTGGTAATTCAGGTAATACACAAGTAACAAATATAACCACAATAATTCCAGATGATGATAAGCATTATGAAGGAAATAAAGCAGAATAATATAATGAGTGACTGGGGAGAAATACTTTTTAAAAATACACTATCTTAAGGAAATATCATGATGATATGCAAAGATTTAGTTACATGAATATTTCCCTTAGTGGTTTTTTTTTCAATTTCATGATTTTTTTGAATAAGTAATATACTCAAATGACACTGCATAAAAAGATATGTAATGAAGAGTATTCCTCCCGCCCCTATCTCCCGATCACCCTGCCTACTGGCAACCTTTGTTACTAATATTTTGTTTAACTTTCCAGAGACAATCAATATGCAGACAGGGCCACTCCTTGCAGGATGGAGGGCTTAGGGTAACTCAGTTAGTGTGGAGTGACCAAGATAATCACTTTGGAAGAAGTCTACACTGTTAGCATCTTTCACAAGATCCTTGAGATATCGTTGAATATAGAAATTTTAAAACTGAATTTTAAAAAGTTGGATTTTAATGCTGTTCAGAAAATAGATAAGCACCTCACAGTCACCAACTAAACACAGGGTGGCAGAGGTGAAAAGAGCTGCTCTACTCAAGGAACAGGCCTGTTAGACAAGTATACATACATGCATTTATGTTTATATATTGTCATTTTTCTAAATACAGTACACATTATTATGTATCTTGTTTTTTAAATTGAGCATTATATACATTCAGTAAACTGCACAAATTTTAAGTGTAGAGCTCAATCATCTTGCTTTTCTAAATTTAACAATATACCTTCATATCATTCTCCATCAAGACTTAAAGAGCTATTTCATTCTTTGTCAGCTGCATGATATTCCACTATTTATCTTTTTTTTTTTTTTTTTTTTTTTTCGTGACCGGCAACGGGATCGCAACCCTCGGTGTTGCTCCCGCACCTTGCTCAGCCAGTGAGCGGCCGGTCTGTATGTGGGATCCAAACGCTCGGCGGGAGCGCCACCACACTTCCCAAGCGGTGCACTGTAGGAGTGCACCACCGGGCCGGCCCCAGTTCCACGGTGTTGCTCCCGCACCTTGCTCAGCCAGTGAGCGGCCTGTCTGTATGTGGGATCCGAACGCTCGGCGGGAGCGCCACCGCACTTCCCAAGCAGTGCACTGTAGGAGTGCACCACCGGGCCGGCCCCAGTTCAACTATTTATATGTACCATAATTTACTCAATAAATAAATACTTCAATGAATATCTTTATTCATATGTCATTTTACTCACTTGCAAGTGCATATTTAGGATAAATTATTAGAAGCACAATTGTTGGGTCAAAAGATATGTGTATTTTAAGTATTGATAAATATTAGGGGATGACTATTTTAGATAAGATATTCAGGGAAGGCCTCTCCCTGGGAAGGTGATATCTGAGCTAAGACCTGAATAATGAGAAGTAGGCAATCACATTAATTCTTGGGAAGAGTATTCTAGGCAGAGACAGCATTAAATGGAAAGGCATTGAGGCCTATTCAAAGAACAGAAGGGAATCCAGTATGGCTGGAATACAGTGAGCTAGCTATAAGTTGGGTAAGTAAGCAGCAGTCAAATCATGTAGGGCATTGTAGGCAACAGTAAGAAGTTTAAATTTTGTTCTTCCTTGCTTCCCTTATATGCAAAGCTCAGGTCTACCTCCATACTTTTTGATCACGCCATTGCCCCTGCTCAGAATGTTCTTCCTCCTTCTTTAGGCACCATGTAGCCCTCCCTCAGCACTACAGGGCATTGTGTTACCTCTCCTTCCTTACTATCCAGAGTACTTATGAGGGAGGTAACTAAAACTTAGAGAGAGGTAGTAGCTTGGCCAAGGTCACACAATAATAAGTGGCAGAGCCAAGAATAGATCCTCAGGTCTTCTGATTTCATGTAGAGATTCTTTCCTTCATAGTGTGAAGGGCAGGGACTGGCAGGGAAGCCATGCCTTTTCTTACTGATGGAGATTACTCAGGAGGATTATCAGCCTCTTCCAGCTCCTGGCTTGATGAGTCAGTTACTATCCTCTCCTTGGCTTTAACCCTCCTAGGGCTAAGAGGAGCCAATGACAGGGAGCTTACTAAAGTACGAAGGAACAGGGTGAGAGGAAGCTGGCAAATGGCCTAGAACACCAGAGGCAGAAAAGCCATTTCCTTAAACGGCCCACTGATGAGTGCCACAGGAACTTCAGAACATCTCCAGTTACAGCTGTATACCAACATATACATACCCACCCACACATCCCCACATACTTACCACACACCAGTTCACCTATGTTCGCACCTATTTTTCACTTGTGTAAAATCACATCTAATAATATGCAAACATTCTAGGCATAAAAGCTTCCCATCTGCATACACGGGAAAAATAAGCATAAAAATATGCACTCAGGACTCAAACATGGGCCCATACGCAAGTACATGCACCACATTTAGATACCCACCTACTCATATGTGTGTGGCTTGCCCCTTCAGAAATGCTCTATCAAATCATTCTGGTTATTTTTTTCGTGAAACTTTCCATTATTTGAAATTAACTCATGTGTTTTATTTACTTGTATATTATCTGTGTCCTTCACTGAAATATAAGCCCCATGATAGCAGAGACTTTGTAGGTCATGTCCACTGCTACATCCCTAGCACCTACAATAGAGCCTGGTAATTAGAAGGTGCACAGGAACACATAAGCACAACATTTACAAGTATAGCATACTTGAGCCCACTTCCAGACACACACACCCCCCACTCAATGTGGATTCCTCTCCCTGTCTATGTGGGCTGAAGTTATATATTATTGATACAGGCATCTTACTCATTCCAGTATCTTTTTTCTCTGACATACACACCAGGCTGGGGCCCCTGGCTGGTTGGGAGGGGGAAGGGGACAAGGTACTGGCCTACTGAAAAATCCAAGCCCTCTAGGATGTTAGAGCTCTTAAAGAACATCCAATTTAATCTCCTAACTCTGAGACCAAAGAGACTATTAGCTATGCCTGGGGTCACAGAGTGGGTTGTGTCACAGCAGGGACCAGGACTCAGGGTCCAGGCCTCTTTCCTCCAAACTGGGAGTTGCAAACTCAAAAATTGAAAGGGTCCAGGCAGGTAATATAAATGAATGAAGTGGACCATATGAAAGAAAATTTTTGATAGACACAAGAAACAGTTCCCTTTTTTCTCAACTTTTCTATAAGAGAACAGCAGCACATGTACTGACACTTAGCCTCGGTTTGGGGGAAACAATAGAAAGGGGTAGGGACAGGAAAACTGGAGAATACATGCTCCGGCAAAAGGAGGCAACCAGTGTCTAAACATAGCTCCATGGTCAACTTTTGCCCAGGAGAATAAGGGCTCAATGTTGCCATTTTTTCCAGTTTTTCAAGAGAGTCCTGGAATCTACTTTTGTCAAAACTTCTTAAGTGTTGACAACTAATTTTAAGAAGTTTTAAACACTGTGAATCAAACAAAACTATTAATGAGAAATTTAGCTGGTGGGCTACTGATTGGGAATTGTTGCTGTAAATCAAACTACGTCCCCTTCAGTTGGAGGCCATACGGTTATCTGGGAAAAGAACGCTCCCAGTAGAGGGCAAAGGCTCTGAGGTTAAGTGTGCTTGGTTAAGTGTGCTTGGGACAACACAAGGTACAGAATCATTAGGTCCTCCTCATCTTCTTCCTTCAGGAAGCGTTCTCCAACTACCTCATCTTCACACTATCCAAATTTACTTTAATCCATTATTGGTTCTAAATCTATTTAGAATTAGACTACTTCACATCTAATTCTACTATCCTAGTCCAAAACCACTGTTAGGTAAGTCAAATCATATCACTCCTCTGCTCAAAATGCTCGGATAACTTCCCATATCATTTTGAGTTAAAGGCAAAGTCCTCACAATGGCTTACTAGTTCCTACATGATCTACTCCCTTCCTCTCTTCTCCTTCTGCTCCAGCCACATGGCCTCCCTAGTGTGTGGCAAAAACATCAAGCACACTTAACCTCAGAGCCTTTGCCCTCCACTGGGAGTGTTCTGTTCCCATATAGCCATGTGACTTATTCCCTATCTTTGAGACATTGCTCAAACATTGGCTTCTCAGTGAGGTCATCCTTGACCACCTCATATAAAAGAGTACTCCCTGCCTCCCCTAGCCCAGGTGCTTCTAATTAACATTTTCCATAAAGTCTTCCTTAGTTTCCCTCTTTCCCTACCAACCCAAAAGCTGGAAGTTCTCTCTTCCTCCCAATGCCCTTTATCTTGCTTTCCTTATGATCTGTTTTATCTCTCCCATTACATCTGGGGATCTTAGAGGGCAGGGATCATGTCTTCTTCCTCTTTGTCTCTTCCAAGAACAACTGGCACAACAGGTACTCAAGGGTCATGGTCAAATCATTGAAAGACTGATAAATGATTAATGACAGGGAAGACTGGGGCTCCCCTCTTTACATGAGAGAGACAGTCATTGGATCGAGAATTTTAATTGCCTAGGACTTCAAGTAAGACATGGAATAGGAGGAAAGAGTTAATAGATAGGTGGGGAAAACTGGGTTCATCAAAAAGCATCACAAGGTTGGCTCTAACCTGGTGAGTTAGGTCTTCCAGAGAGAAATACCCGGATCAGAAGAGGATTCAAAGCTGCTATGAGAGGAACACTGAACTGATATGTTTAGTTTGGAGAAGATATTGAGGGATGTGATTAGAAAAGTCTCAAATATCTGTGTCTCTGTTAACTCCACCCTAGTTCAAGCTGTCTTCATCTCTTGCCTGGATGACCACAATGCCCCAAAACTGGTCTACCACCACTTTATTCTTGCCCCCTTCCAATCCATGAATCAATCATTCAAAATGATCTATTAAAAACATAAGACAGACCACATTGCCTCCTGCTTAAAACCCTTTAATGGCTTCCATTGCATATAGAAGAAAATCCAGATTTCTACTATTCTTTGTGTCCTCTCTAACTTCATCTTGTGCCATTCTCCCATTCCTATTAAAAACATAAGACAGACCACATTGCCTCCTGCTTAAAACCCTTTAATGGCTTCCATTACATATAGAAGAAAATCCAGATTTCTACTATTCTTTGTGTCCTCTCTAACTTCATCTTGTGCCATTCTCCCATTTTGCTTACTAGGCTCCAAGTACACTGGCCTCCTGGCTGATAGAACATGTTATGTTCTTTACCGTCTTTCTCCAACTCTTCAAATGGTTTGTTCTATCTCATGTTTCATACCTCAGCTTAAAAGTCACCTCCCTAGTGAGACTTTCCCTGACCACCCTAAGTAGCATCAGCCTTCCTGTTATTCTTCATCACAACACTCGTATTTTCTTCATAGCATTTTTCTCAAGCTACACATCTTTTGTTATTTGTTTCTTTCTTTCTTTTTTTTTTTTTTTGCTAATTGTTTGTCCCCCCTACTAGAAGAAAGCAGCTTCTGAAGGCAGAGGCCAAGTTGGTCTTGTTCACTGCTAAATCCCCAGTGCCTTGCACAGAACCTTGATATAGTATGTGCTCAATAAATTTTTGCTGAATGAATGAATGAGTCTGAAGGAATATTATGGGAAAGAAGAAGACTAGTGTTATGTACCTATAAATGGAAAAGTTAGGTCAATTGAGAGAGCTCAACATAAAGAAAGCCTGTCAGTGCTGTCCAACAAAGGAAGATACTCTCCTTTGGGAGCTCCCTAACTCTGGAGATATCATGTAGAATATGGGATTTGTGGGAATACTAAAAAGTAAACTCTACCACATGACTAAGGACAAAGCAAGGCCAGTGTTTCTCACAGTATGGTCAAATAGTATTTTTTTTTTTTTTTAAGATGACCGGTAACGGGATCTTAACCCTTGGCTTGGTGTTGTCAGCACCACGCTCAGCCAGTGAACGAACTGGCCATCCCTATATGGGATCCAAATCCATGGCCCTGGTGTTATCAGCACTGCACTCTCCTGAGTGAGCCACGGGCCAGCCCGGTCAGATAGTATTAATAATGCAGATTCCAAGGTTCCACCCCACATAGCTGCAACATAGTATTGTTCAGATTGGACCAGGGAAACCCTGACACCTACTTCTACTAAATCATTCTCCAGGGATCAGGGCCTTGGAATTTTCATTTTATAAGCTCTCCATATAATCCATGTTTATTGAAGTTTGAGATGACCGTTAAGGGCCTTCCAACTTTGAGATTCTTTGATTCTATAAAAATGAAGAAATAATGTAAAAGAGTTCTTTGACCCATAAAGCACTGCACAAATGCAAGGTACTCAGATGTAAATATGCCTTCAAGTCATTTTCCCTTTCACCAAGGAAGCAGGGAGTGGGAACAACATAACTTGAACAATCAGCAGTCTAATGTTCCCTCTGGGGACTTCTGCCCTAGCTGTAGTGAGGAAGGAGAAGGGCTGAAGGAGGAGGTAGAGGAGGCATACTCCATAAACTGAATCACGAATCACTCAGCATGCCAGATGACGATGGAGCTTTTGAGATCAACCACTCTTATTTACAGATGAGAAACCTAAAGCACAGAAGTGGGAAGTGATGGCCTCAAGGTTACTTAGCACATTAGTGCAACCTTATTCTAAAGCAGTGCTGTCCAATATGGTAGCCACTAGCCACATATAGCTATTGAACACTTGAAATGTAGCTGAAGAACTGAATTTTTTATTTTATTTAATTTTGATTACTTTAAATATCAATAGTTGCATGTGGCAGTGGCTACTACATTGGACAGCACAGTTCTTGAGTCTAAATGTCTCTAGTTCAGGGCATTCTCCTAAATGACATGGCCTCCAAAAGGGGCATGTTGTTTCCAAAGCCAGAATTAACATAAGAAAGAAAATTAAAGTGCAGGAGCCCTGAGAACTGTAGGGTTGAAGACTACCAAGGATGGAATTTTTTTTTTCCTTTTTGTCTTTTTTCATGACCGGCAATGGGATCGCAACCCTCGGTGTCGCGCCCGCACCGCGCTCAACCAGTGAGCGGACCAGTCTCTATATGGGATCCGAACCCTCGGCGGGAGGGCCACCGCACTCCCAAGCGCTGCACTCTACCAAGTGTGCCACCGGGCCGGCCCCCAAGGACGGATTTTTAGTGTAGTTACCAGAAAGCAATAATTCTGTTTGGCTTTTCCTTACTTCCTGAGAAAATTCCCTTTTGAAAATACCATAGATTTCTGGTTTCAAGTGATACTTAGCTTGCAGACCCTAATGCAGCCTCACCCACCTCCTGATTCAAAAACTGGGATCAGCTATCATCTTATTACTTAAATCTGGAAGGACTTTCCACTAACTACAAAATTGATGAAACTACAGTAAAAAGTCTCAATCAGTGGTTCAATCATGAAATGCCTGCCCAAATGTAGATATCTTACATTTTGCCCTTCCCCCTGGTTCAGAAAGGCAGATCTATACCAACCAGTCTTCAAAAAGCAGGCATGATCAGGGAAATAAAATCAAAACCACAATGAGATCCCACTTCACAGCCATCATGATGGCCATAATCAAACAGACAGACAATAACAAGTGTTAGCAAGCATGTGGAGAAATTGGAAACCACACATGTTGCTGGTGGGAACGTAAAATGATTCAACCACTTTGGAAAACAGTCTGGCAATTCCTCAAAATGTTAAATTCAGAGATACCATGTGACCCAGGAATTATACTCCTAAGTATCCACCCAAGAGAACTGAAAACATATATCTACACAAAAACTTGTACACAAATATTCATAGCAGCATTATTCATGAGATCAAAAAGTGAAAACAACTCAAATGTTCATCAGCTGAGGGATGGATGAGTGAAATGTGGTATATCCATACAGTGGAATATTATTCAGCCATGAAAAAGGATAAAGTACTGATACATGCAACAACATGGATGAACCTTGAAAATATGCTAAGCGAAAGAAGCCAGACACAAAAGGCCACATATTGTATGATTCCATTTATATAAAATGTCCAGAATAGGCAGAGCCATAGAAACAGAAAGTAGATTAGTGATTGCCTAGGGCTAGAGTTGGAGAAGTTGGGGTGCAATGAGTAACTGCTAATGAGTATGAGCTTTCCTTTTGGGGTGGTGACAATGTTCTAAAATTGATTGTGGTGATGGTTGTACAGCTCTTTGAATATATTAAAAATCATTGAATTGTACACTTTAAATGGGTGAATTATATAGTATGAATTATATTTCAACAAACAATCTCATTGTAGGACCGGCTGGTTAGTTCAGTTGGTTAGAGTGTGGTGTTATAACATCAAGGTCAAGGGTTCAGATCCCTGTACCAGCCAGCTGCCCCCCCTCCCCCGCACATTGTAGGACCGGCTGGTTAGTTCAGTTGGTTAGAGTGTGGTGTTATAACATCAAGGTCAAAGGTTCAGATCCCTGTACCAGCCAGCTGCCCCCCCCTCCCCCGCAAAAAAAAAAATCTCCTTGTGATTTTTATTGGAATTGCAATAAACATACAGATGAATTTTGGGGAAAAAAGACATCTTTACAAATCTTCCTTTCCAGAAAGATTGTACCTATTCATTTATCAGAAATATTTAGCTCTATCCATTCATCCATTCATTCACTCATTCTTTCATACTTGCCTATTTCTATTTACCTAAAGACAACACTTAGCACTTTTTTTTCCTAACATTATAATCATATGTAGACATCTGTTTCCCTCATTGTATTATGAGTTCCTTAATGGCAGACAGGATATCTTTTTATCTGTTTCTTCCTCAGTGCCCAGCAAAAGTTTGATACACAGTAGGTACTTAATACATAATTGTAAAATGAATAGATAAAACAATGAATGAACAAATCAACAAACTTATCTCTGCTCATATGACTAGTTGGATCTAGGCTTATAAGAGAGAGGAAATATGGAAGGAAAAAAGGGAGAAGAGAGGATACAGACGAGGAAGATAGAAGGTGGGCAGGCAGAAAAAATGGTAGACACAGAGAGGAACAGAGTATGAAACTGGTGGAATGGAATTCAGAGTCATGTCAAGAAAAGTTTCTTGAGGGCCGACCCCGTGGCTCGCTCCTGCCGTGGATTCGGATCCTATATAATATGAAACTGGTGGAATGGAATTCAGAGTCATGTCAAGAAAAGTTTCTTGAGGGCCGACCCCATGGCTCGCTCCTGCCGTGGATTCGGATCCTATATAAGGATGGCCGGTGCGCTCACTGGCTGAGTGTGGTGCGGGCGACACCAAGCCAAGGGTTGCAATCCCCTTACCGGTCACAAAAAAGACCAAAAAAAAAAAAAAGAAAAGAAAGAAAAGAAAAGTTTATTGAGCCCCTACAGTGGAATCAGTCCTAGACTCTGTGCCATGGGAGAGATTGGAAAAGGCACCTGGAGCTGAGGTTCAGGGTATGGGATTCCTACCCTGCAGTCTGGGCTATTATTGTATCTTGTCCTCTTGCCAACTATTTTCAGGCCTTGATCCAGAGACCTTGTGCCTGTTCCTCTTGGCCAAGGTGGCTTTGGTGCCAGTTGGATTCTGCGCCTCTTCTCTGTTGAGAAGACAAAACCTGGGCCAGTACAGAAGGTAACCCTTAGCCCACTGTCTACATGCCTACTTACAGGAGGGAAATCATATACTTGTACACTTCTTCCTACTATCCTGTGTCCCATGCTGGCCTTATTCATAACAAGTGATTCAGGGAGGCTCTCTCAGATCCTTTATTATCACAGCATTTGGAATGCTGCCTAAAAGAGGAATATGCCTAGCATAGAAAAAGAAAGTGGGAAGAACAGCCAGGGGCACAATTTTACATGTACATCAGGTCTCTCAAGTATAACAGACACATGCAAAAGTATTCATCACAACGGTTCTCTGTTATCTAGGTAAATAGTATAGTTTAAATAATTAGTCCTCAAGCTGGGGTACTCTATTCCTCTGAGTACTTGAACAAGAAAATTTTAAGATAATAAATGTCCAGATCCTCAACTTCATTATGTAATCTTTCTTAACACTGATCTGTCTGAATTGGCTCTCCTTTCCCACTCTCTCTTTCACAATTATCCTTCTCTCATGTTATAAAAGAATGTCATCTCCGTCTCTTACCCCAAACTTTATGGTACAATGGCAGGGTATAAAAACCTCCAGAGTGCCAAACAAAGGGGCGATTTGAAAATGTATAACTTCGGAGGGAGAAATCCCCAAAAGCAAATCAAAGAGAGCTTCTGTAAGAAATCAATATTGAAAGGAGTGACATCTTAATTCATCTAGGTGACAAACTTATGGCAAGACTACTTGCCTTATCTCTCTGAGAATTACAATTCAAAAGTAAAACAGTTATCAAATGGTCATAAATTAACATATTTATTTGAATTGAGAAAAGTTAGGCAGTTTCTAACAGAAAGTAAATCTGATTTGGCTGATTATGTTGACATTGAGAAGTGGCTATGCACAATAGGTTGTATGGTGGACAATTTCCATAAATTATATGAGCTAAATTTGCAATTCCAAGATTTTGAAAGAGATACGAGGGTACTTCAAAAAGTTCATGGGAAGATTAGTATTATCTTTCAACTCTATTTTTCTACGAACTTTTAAAAATAAAATCAAATAAGAATCCAGCTAATTCCTCACATGAGTACAGTATAAAACTGCTTTAGAGGACATTCCCTCACCTGATCCTCACAGCTACCTTAGCAGTAGGTAGAGCAGGTATTATTATCTGCATTTTAAAGATACAAAAAATCCAGAGGAAGTGGCTTGTGAAGGCCACACAGGGGGTTAAGGGCAAATCTGTAACTAGGTCCCAGGTTTCTGACTTCCAGGCTAGTGTTTGTTCAACTGTATCAATTGGGAGTATACCCAAATGAACATGGAGAAGCCTCTCTTAAGAATTTCCAGGAGCGGGCCAGCCCGGTGGCGCACTGGATGGTGCGCCGCTTGGGAAGCGCGGCAGCGCTCCCGCCCAAGGGTTCGGATCCCACATACAGACCGGTTCCCGCTCACTGGCTGAGTGAGGCGCGGGAGCGGCACCGAGGGTTGCGATCCCGTAGCCGGTCCCCGGTCCAGTACGGGGGCAACACTGAGGGTTGCGATCCGTTGCTGGACACGGAAAAAAGACAAAAAGACAAAAAAAAAAAAAAGAATTTCCAGGAGCATTATGAGAAGCTAAGGAGGAGACTCCCGTCCAGTTTGAGCTTTAGCCTGTGGCTAAGACCAAACTCATGCCAATCTCTTCAACATCCTGACAGCTTCCTGAAAGACCCAAAATCTCAGGCAAGGCAGCCCTCATATGTCGACCTTCACAGTCCTTGGCAGTGTCAACTGTCACAGGAGCACTTGTTCATCTATTTGCTTCTGGAGACATATTCCTCACCTCCCCGACCCCTCCCTGGAAATAAGGAAAAGGACATGGTTTCCTAACATTTTATTCCTAAATAAAATCACAACTCATAAGCAAAAACCTTGTCCCCATGTGAGCTCCATGAAGACTAGGACTCTCTAGTTTACTGGTATATCCTAAGCATGTAGTACAGTGCCTGGCACATATCTATAAACACCTATAAAATTTTTAAAATCTGCTGCTAAAAGTGAGTAGATTGTCTATGGAGTATGGCTATCCATACAAATAAAAACATATTTCTATCAGTTTGTTCCATATCATGTGAAAACAACTGATAGATTTTCACCAAATCTGGATGCCACATTTAGTATATGTAGCAGTTTGGAGAACACCTTAAATAGATAGTCACCCTCAAGAGCAGCTAAAACTAAAATTCAACAAGAGGCCTCTGTGACTGCTCACTTGGATAGATTTCTTTTTTTTTTTTTTTTTGGTCTTTTGTCTTTTTCCGTGTCCGGCAACGGATTGCAACCCTCAGTGTTGCCCCCGTACCGGGCCGGGGGCCGGCAACGGGATTGCAAC
>NW_007726781.1:467779-522135 GCF_000696425.1 Galeopterus variegatus | reverse complement strand
TTCGGATCTCTGTATAGGGATGGCTGGTTCTCTCACTTGGGAGAGTGTGGTGCTGATAACACCAAGGCCACAGGTTCGGATCTCTGTATAGGGATGGCTGGTTCTCTCACTTGGGAGAGCGTGGTGCTGACAACACCAGGTCAAGGGTTAAGATCCCCTTACCGGTCATCTTTAAAAAAAAAAAAAAAACTAAAGGTTGATAATATAGACTAAGGATGGCTCATATATAGGGTTCCAAGTGCTCAGTTTAATCTTTATTCTATAAAGAAAAATCAGAGAGTCTTCTAGAAAAAAGGCTTCTACTCCACCTTAAAACATTTTACCTACTAAAATACCAAACCATAGAGGAATGGAAATGGGCAAACTTTGCCAGAGTGGCCACCTGGCAATCAGTGTCTCCTGCTTGCCAAATCACAAAAATAATTGAATGAAAGGAAGACTAGTCCTTACTTTCATAAGCTTAAAATTTTTAGTTAGAGAGATATAAACCATCCACCACCTATGGTTAATTTGGGGAAGAGTGCTCAGAGAAAACAAGAAAATGCAAGAGTGGGAAATCACCAAAGGAGGGCCAGCCCATAGCTCACTTGGGAGAGTGTGGTGCTGATAACACCAAGGCCACAGGTTCGGATCTCTGTATAGGGATGGCTGGTTCTCTCACTTGGGAGAGCGTGGTGCTGACAACACCAAGTCAAGGGTTAAGATCCCCTTACTGGTCATTTAAAAAAAAAAAAACGAAAGAAAGAAAATCACCAAAGGGATACAAAGAGAAATAACTTAGTCAAGTGTGGTCAGTCATGAAACACTTTTTAGAAGTTGTGGATTCTGAGCCAAGTTTGAGAAAAAAGGCTAAGCATCCACAGAAGAAAGAAGGGAATTTTGGAAAGGATAGAAAAGTCATATGTGGTTACCAGCCTTGATTCCCTCTGTCTAACAGTGCCCTCAGTTGCCTGTGATATGTGTGAGAATAGCACACCTCACTCATAGCAGTGTTTTTTCAATGTGTTTTCTCATTTTTCTTTCTTTTTTTTTTTTGCATAGTTCTTTTTTTATTGGTTATGAATATTCATGAGATATAAGCTGATTGTCACCACTTGTACCCAAGAAGTGATGTCCAGATCCATACTGGCAGCATGCCCATTACTATAAATTGTGATTATACCCCGTGTCCCCCATACAATTATCCCTGACCTCTCTCCCCATCCCCCTTTTCCCCACTCCACTTTGTATCCCTACGTATGCTCTCTCCCAGCTAATCTTTGTAGCAATCTTTTGAGGTTAGCAGAACAGGATTTGCTATACCCGTTTGAAAGGTGAGGAAACTGAGGCTCAGAAGAATATCATCAATTGCTGCCAAAGTCACAAAGCATCGAGAACCTCTGCCTGCAGATCCTCAGGCTAGGCTTTTTATTCTTTTTAATATACATGTGATCAAGAGAGTGATCTTTTCAAAATGTAAATCCGATATGTCATACCCCTAACTTAAAACTCTTCAATGGTTCACTAGCACTTGCCAAAGCTGCAATTTTATATCTCTGTGTATATTTTCTTAATCCTTTCCCCAGACCCTCTCCTCCAATGTCTTCTCCATATCAACTAGCGGAAATTCTATTTTTCCAATTGCTCAGACAAAAACCCTTGGAGATATTCATGACTTTATTATCTTATATACTATATCAAGTTCATTGGCAAATCCTATTGGCTCCGCCTTCAAAATATTCAAAATCTAACACTTTTCACAACCTCTTTATTATCATATCTTGCCTGTGAGTGCTTTATTTAAATGCAATTGTAAATGCTTCCTTATTGGTCTCCTTGCTATTGCCCTGTACCCCTCAAAACCTATTCTCAAGGTATTATGCTGAATATATATTATGGATATTCAGTAAAAAAAAATGTTTAATGAATAGATGAATAAACACATACGGGCTAAGGAAAGGATGTTACTTCCTTGAGGTTTGCACTTTAATGTCTTTAGCTTACAAATATATCAACATTTCAAAAACCGGCTCTAAACTCTCGAAATAAACTACTGACTAGACAGATGACAAACTGTCAAAGAAGCTAAGGCTGTATAAGGAGAAGCATAGTGTATAGAATAAGAAATGTAAGTATTTTGTGCAGAACAAGTTATAACTGCTATGAGACCCTGGCCAAGTCATTTCCACTCTCTGAGCCTCAAGTTCCTCATCTGTCAAGTGTTGAGAACCATACCCGGGTTCAAAAAAACAAGGGAACAAATATACAAGTACGGCACAAGGGAGACAGTTTATTATGAGACTAAACAGAAAAAAAAAACAAAACTTTAAGTATTATGTGAGATTATAAACTGAGAGGTAGAGTGTGGCTGTCAATGAGGTTAATATAATCTTAGACATGAAAAGTCAAAGAACAATAACAGTACTCTGTGTGAGGCAGGTCATAGCTGGAGAGAGATTGCCCAACTAGAGTATGTCCAGAGGAAAATGACATGGATGATGAAGGGGTTGTTTAGCAAACCACATTATATGAGGAATCTAGAAATGTGGACTTAGTATTACCTCATCCATAAAACAAGAACACTGGACTAGATCAGGGGTTTGCAAATTGAGCTTTGCAAATGCCTAGAAGTTCCACACATATACCTCACAGAGACTACAGCGACAGGGTACAGAAGCCAATAGAATGTGGCTCCCATTGATGCTTCAACCAAATCAGCTCTGCTTTTCCCTGTTTTATGTTTGTGACTTTGAAATAATAAAAAAAATAGCTAACACGCTGTTTGCCAAGTGCTAAGCCCTTTACACAGGGTATTCCAATTACTCCTCACAATAATGTATGTCATAGGAACTGTTGTTATTCCCATTTCACAGATGGGAAAACAGAGGTTTACAGAGAAGTTAGGTAACTTGCCCAACTAGTACGCATTAGAGCAGGGATCAAGTCAGAATAATCCAGAATCAGAATGATAACTTAAAGGGATTGTTGGGGGTGGTGATATTGGGACTACAATGCCTGCTTTTTATGAGAAGTGGACTAAATGACTTCTAAGAACTGGAACTGAGGCTTAAATTCTCAGATGGAGGTTCAAGGTGTCAGACCCAGGGGATCATTACCAATGCCCAATCTTTCCCAAACGAAATCCAAGAGAAGAGGGAAGGCCCATCCTCAGCTCCAGGCTCCCTGTATCTGCTGTTGTAAATGTGAGGCTGCCCTAAGGGAAGAATCCACACTCCCACGCTCCCATGTGACCACCACCTGCTATCTTCAAAGGAGAGGAGGCCAGTACTGGGTTTCTCCTCTTCCCCCATCCTCTCCAAGCTGCCTTGTCAGTGCAGTTCCCTACATTTGTGACAGAAATTCTCAGGGTATGTGCCAGAAGTAGCTAAAGCAAGTCTCCTGTCCACCCCCGACAGTTTATAAAAGGGAAAGGCTCAGAAAAGAACATTCTTCGTTAAATGTTTATTGAACACACCAGTATAAAAAGTTGGCCCAGACACAAACTCAGGTAGCTGACACAGAGCCCAGGACACTGAAACAGGCCTCAAGGCAGTCTTCGGAGCAATACATTTATTGTTCATATGCCACCTACTTCCAAAAAGTGACTTGGATAGCACAGTCTATTTATCTCATTTTCACCACTTTAGAGAGGTGTTTTTTAAAGTGTCAAGGATCATGGAACTCAGGGAGAAGTGAAAGAAACAGATTAGAGATCTACCCTAAACATGAAATCCTCCAATCCTCCTCACAATCTGCCCACCTGATTCAAGTGGAGAAAGACTGTTCCCAACAGGTATTTCCCACATATGTCCCATCAGCTTCAAGTGTTTATGCTACCAGCCACAAACTAACTCCAAGCAAAAGGAGCAGACTCATTCCTTAGCTTCTTTACCCCAAACCTTCTAAAATCCTTTCTTTTTCATACCATCTCAACAGAAATCCAGCTGCCTATTGAGACACCATAGGGTCACCACAGACTACAACAAAACTTCTAAAAATCACTTCCTCTTCAGAAACAATCACAAAATCCTGGATGATCAGAGCCAGAAGGGACCTTGTAGCGTATTTGTAGTTCATCTCCCACCATTCCCACAAAGAGGAGGCCCAAAGAGGGGAAGAGAATGTTCTGAAGCCATCTTCTTTCTCAAATGAGTGTTTTTCTTCACCAAGTATAATTTAATCAGTAGATAGACTTGTGAAACCAGTGAAGATGTAGATTGTGGGTAAAAAAGTCTCTCTCTCTCTCCATATCGCTTCAGTGAACTGCATACCTAGATAATTATCAGTCCCTGGACATGAATGAGACTACAATATACTCTAGGGCTATGGCTTTCCATGTTATCTTGACAAATATTCTCCTTGTCAAAACATGGGCTTATCTCACATTCTCAACCATCCTCACCCTCTTAAATGTATATACACATACCCCCGCAGGCATCTGGGAAGTTCCTAATATCATACTCTGGAATTCGTACTTGGGAGCATACAGGGATCCTGAGAGCAGAGCTTCTGTCCTAAGGTCACTCATAAAAGCATCACCCGCTTCTCAGAAGCTCCACTTTCTAGAGAAGAATTGAAATACAGTTAGAGCCCATGAAGAGACAGCAGTGATTTCAACTGAGAGTGAGGGTTGAGGTAGCCAGAGATAATGACAGCCATAAGCAACCCAAAGCAAACAATGGAAGGAATAGACTATACCAAATTTGTTGGGCTTTGGTGACTGGAGACCTCTCCTGAAATAAACCATGTATTAAACAGCTAGTATAAATGGCCAGAATATCAGCCATTAACCACTCTTTCCATCCTCTCCCCATAAACCCTTTAATTCCTCAAATCACCTTCTGTCCCCTGGGTCCCTTCCACTAGCCAACTCCCACTCCTTCAGCTATGTCTAACATCCCTCCACTGACTATCTCTCCCAAAATGACTCTCCCAATACTTTGTTACTGATCTTCTTCTCACACACATACACATAAATCCCCACCAACACTCCTACCTGTCACACCAAGGTAAAGACAGTGCAAGAGAGGTTAGAACCAAAGTCTTGTTCCAGAGGGCAAATTCAGCCCTTGGATCAGATAATGTGGGCCCGTGAAAGAGGCAAAGTGTTATATAGACAAAGATAATTCTTGACTTTTCCCTCTCACTTTCTCCCTGTCTCCCCACCATCTACACATCCAGTCACCTGTGCTGGTTTCTTTCCTGTAAATTACTCTAAAATTTTATCTTTCCATTCCATTCCAGTAGCATCTCAGTTCAGGCATCTCTACCCTGAATAACAAACTCAGTTCTTTGTGGCCTTCACACTCCCATCACACTGCCACTTTCATATGTATCCAGATGAATCTTCTTAAACCCACCTGTGACCATATCATTACCCTGCATAAAATCCTTTCATAGATCTCCAAAAAAATAGTTAAGATCTCCCATATATGGACCTCATCCTCTGTTGAACACATCCTGGACTTTTTCTCTCACTCCCTACATCCAATCCAAGCCAGCAAATTCCATGAGCTTTTCATTCAAAATAGATCCAGATTTTGACCACTACTTTTTTTTTTGTCCTTTTTGAGACTGGCTGCACTGCGCTCAGCCAGTGAGCGCTGTGAGCGCACCGGTCATCCCTATATAGGATCCGAACCCGCGGCAGGAGCGCCGCTGCGCTCCCGCTGCCGCACTCTCTCGCGCCACGGGCTCGGCCCAGATTTTGACCACTTCTAACCATCTTCACAACTACTACTATGGTCTAAATCACAATCATCTCTCACCTGGATTTCTATAATAGTTAATTGATCACCCTGCTTCTACTTTTGCCCTCCTACATTCTATTCTCAACACAAAAGACAGATCCTAAATATAAGCCAAATTATTGTCACATCTATGCTCAAGACTGTCTAGTGTTTCCCCCTTCCACTGTGAATAAAAGCCAAAGTCTACATTGGCTTTCAAGGTTCTACGTGAACTAGCATCCTGCTGACAATAGCTACCTCACACTGCCTCAGCTACACTAACTTCCTACCTAGTCTTCAAACATAACCAGTTAGCAGTGCACTTGCTCTTCCGAATGTACCTGGAACATTTCCCCTCTCCACTCCAACTACCTGCATGGCACACTCCATCATTTCCTTCAGATCTCTGCTCAAATGTCACCTTGATCAGAGGATTCTTTCCTTAGCAACCCCCACTCTAACTCCATCATTTCCTTCAGATCTCTGCTCAAATGTCACCTTGATCAGAGGATTCTTTCCTTAACAACCCCCACTCTACATTGTAAATGGAGGGTAATTATTAACTTCAGAGAAAACAAAAACGTATACAGAAAAAGAAGTGCCACTGTAATATACTACTCTTATTTAAACAGTGATTTTCGATGAACTAGAAAACAGGTATAATCATATTGGGAGGATGGGAGAAAGAAGTTGGAGGGATATATGAGAACTAAATTCTCATCTATCATAATAGGAAATCAATACTTTCCTTAAAAATATGAAGAAATATCAGTATAAGCATGTTATTTAAAAATATGGAGGTAATTGGGCCGGCCCGTGGCTCACTTGGGAGAGTGCGGTGCTGATAACACCAAGGCCCCGGGTTCGGATCCCATATAGGGATGGCCGGTTCGCTCACTGGCTGAGTGTGGTGCTGACAACACCAAGTCGAGGGTTGAGATCCCCTTACCTGTCATCTTTAAAAAAAAAAAAAAAAAAAATATGGAGGTAACTAAGAAAAGTAACCACATATCTGGCATATTTGTACTTTACTTTCTT
Source organism: Galeopterus variegatus (assembly GCF_000696425.1). Taxonomy (NCBI): domain Eukaryota; kingdom Metazoa; phylum Chordata; class Mammalia; order Dermoptera; family Cynocephalidae; genus Galeopterus; species Galeopterus variegatus. The sequence goes on along the minus strand of NW_007726781.1, from coordinate 515,389 downwards.
ACAGATGTGATTTATCTGTAGTTTGCTTTTGCTTTACTATAAACATAAAATAATTGAATAATAACTGCACATATTATCCCTGTATCCCACCCCTTTATCCCTGTATCCATAACACCTAACACAGGACTAAGCACCCAATATCTTTAACAATTCTTGTTGAGGGAATGCCCAGTGTAAAAATGGAACGAGGATGTCTTGTTATGGAGTTACAGAATTTTGCACTGGAAGTAAATTGATTGTAATCTTTTTTCTTTTTTGGCAGCTAGCTGGTATGGGAAACCAAACCCTTGACATTGGTGTTATCAGCACCATGCTCTAAAGAAGTGAGCTAATCAGCCAGCACCAGAGGAAGTAAATTTAGAGATTATTTAACCCAGTGCTTCCCAAATTGGTGTTCCATGGAATACTGCTTCTTGTGATATTAATAGCATGCTGAAAAAAGTGTTTGGGGCTGAAATAAGTTTGGAAAATTAATCGGGTATTTCTACTATAGGACTTCTTGGAGATTTTACTATGTTAGTATACATTGGGAATCTCCAAAGGCAATTTATTATGTAGTGTTTCTCAGACTCATTTGTCTCATGAATTAAGAAGCCTCTGCCAATATTTCCAGTGATTAGTGGTTCCTGGAACATTCTTTGGAAAACACTGATCTAGTCTATTCCCCTCATTTTTACAGATGGAAAGAGAGGCTTTCTAGGGCCTGTTCACATAAGGGTGATAGGGGAATTAGTGTCTCAAGAAACAAGGGCCTCAGGATTCTGGAGCAATCTCCAGCAGTTTAAAATTCTGGTCTATGTTTTCTCAGTCTTTCATCAGGCACCTGAGTTATTTCAAATCAGAGAATAAATTCAGACACAAGCATCTCCTATGTAGATCGTTAAAGGTTTTCTGCTCCTTAAGGAACCTAGGAGGTGGGCCCAAGTATTGGCTGGAGCTCAGCATAAAGCCCTAGAGCAGGTGCTAAAAAGAGTCTTAACAGAAATAACAGACAGTTATTAACAGTTTTAGTGGCAGAGTGACCCCCAATTGAGCAATGATAATGTGATCATAGACCACTCATGTTTGTATGTTTTCCAATAAATAAATAAATAAATAAATGCTATTATGACATCATCTCATTTGGTTTTTATAATAATCCAGTGAGAAAGACAAGGGTGGAATTATTAGCCCCATTTTACGGAAGAGAAAACTGACTCTCAAACAGCTAAATGCCTTGCTTGTGGTTACATGGCAACTTAATGGCAGAGTTGGAATGAGAACATAAATTTCCTGTCTCTCAGATTAGGGCTTTTCTCAATATATCCACAAACTGGGTAAATTTTGACTGAGTACCAGTTGAGCTCTTCCATGAAGCATCCAACCTACTCCTATTGACTAGCTTAAAAAAAAATAGACCAGTTCTCAGAGTGTTCATAAGTGGTGGCAGAAACAACACCCCAATTACTGGAACTTCAAGATCCTGTTTGGGTTCAGTATAATAATATTTCCTAGAGAGCTAAGTTGCTATGAGGAAAAGGTCTTAGAAAGTTCACACTGGGGAGACCATATGGACTTGAGTTTGAAACCTCACTCTTCCACTTACTCACTCTGTGACCTTATTCACTATGTAACCCTTCTATGCTCATTTCTTCACCTGTAAAATGAAACTAAGAATACTTATTTTGCAAAGCTGTTGAGAGACCCAGGTAAGGAATTACAGGGATAGTATAGTGTCATGGTTAAGAGAGTAAGCTCTATAATTATACTTCCTGGTATCTCAGCCCTGTTTCTTGCTAGCTGTTTGATTTTGGACAAATCACTTTTCTCAGAATTTCAGTTTTCACATATGTAAAATTAGGAAACCAAATAGTGCCTTTATATTTGTTGTGAGCATAAAATGAGATAATATTTGTTAAGCACTTAAGTATAGTGTCTGGTAGATAGGCTAATAGGAGGTAGATAATGGTTGTAGTGAAAAATTCAATACCCATTTTCCTCCCAAAGCAAGAATGAGAAAGAAAGATACTCAGTCATAAAATGAGATAATATTTGTTAAGCACTTAAGTATAGTGTCTGGTAGATAGGCTAATAGGACGTAGATAATGGTTGTAGTGAAAAATTCAATACCCATTTTCCTCCCAAAGCAAGAATGAGAAAGAAAGATACTCAGTTCTGTCTCTTCTATTTACCCATATCCCTCCTTCCTCACCAACCACAAGCCAAGAACAATAGACTAGAAGTCACGACATTTGCCTTTGAATGTCAATTCTGTCATATATTAGTTATGTGATTTGAGAAAAGTTATTTAACTTCCTTGTGGTATTTTCCTCATCTGAGACATTAAGTTAATGATACTTTGCTTTCTCTACAGGTTGTTGTAAGCATCAAATGAGTTAATGGATTTTAAAGTTTTATGAACTATGAAACACTATATAAATGTGAGGAGTGACTGTTTTTATCTCCCACAGACTATAAGATAAATATTTTTACCAGTAAAATGCAACTTTATCTCCAAGTTTTTTCTCATGGACATTTCGATCCAGTACATTGTAGCAGATGTTGGTAGTTGCTCCTTTCATCCACTCAATGAAGATTTTCCCTTTAGTCACATCAAAGTTGTACTGGAGGAACCGGCCGGGGCATGGGGTCTTCCAGTAAAATTCTTTGGCAATATCTCCCCAAAACTCTGCAATAGAAAGGAAAGCCCAGACATCACTAAGCTTTTCAGACATATTTATCTTCAGATGGCTTACCAATCTATGCACAGGACCAAGTTAAACTTCCCTGCCCTAAGACCCACCACTTGCATCCCTACTTGATCTGTCTAATCTTTTCATCCACCACTCTCCTAACCCACCTTCTAATCCCATGGGCTGAATCTTGACTCAAATACTTCCTTCTGTCCTCTAAACTGCCTATCCATTTTTCACCATCTATTCAAATCACAGCCACTCAGTACCTTGCACATACTAAGCAATCAGTAATTTTTATTTATTTTCTTATTTTTTTGTTGGTTAACTAGTACAGGGATAGAACCCTTGATCTTGGTGTTGTCAGCACCATGCTCTAACCAACTGAGCTAACCAACTAGCAAATTTTGTAATAAAATAGTGAAAGGAAGAGATTCTTTACTCACAGAGCCTTCCATGATCATCTCTTTCTTCTCTTAATTTGTTCATTCTCTCTCGGCAATTATTTATTGAGTCTCCTCCTACTACTACTTATGCAACTGTTACTCACTATGTGCCAGATGTTGCTTTAAGTACGTTATATGTGTTAGCTTATTTCGTCCTTACCACAACCCTAGAAGGTAGGCATTATTTCTATTTTGGTTTTATGGATTTGAAAATCCAAGGTTCAGAGAGCTTAAATAACTTGTCCAAGCTACATAGTTTAGTAAGTCAAGATTTGAACTCCCTAAGGGAGACATTTTTGCTAAAATTTGAAAGATGAATAGTTTTTCTCTACTCCCTCACTGGGCGGAGGGGAGAGGGGGGAAGAGTACTATGTGATGGGAGGGAACCAAAGGCATATGCTAAGAGGAACTCTTTGAGGCTGAAACACTGAGAATAAGAGAAAGAATAGCAGGAATTGGTGCATAAACTAAACAGATCACACAATTCTTCTGTGCATAATAGGAAATTTGGTATTTACCCCAATAGCAGTGGAAAGCCATTGAAAGGTTTTACACAAGAGTATCATGATCAGATTTATATTCTTAAAAATCTGCCTGGCGGGGCCGGCCCAGTGGCGCACTGCTACAGTGCGCCGCTTGGGAGCGCGGTGGCGCTCCCGCCGAGGGTTCGGATCCCACATACAGACCACAGCTCACTGGCTGAGCAAGGTGCAGGTGCAACACCGAGGGTTGCGATCCCGTTGCCGGTCCCGGTCTGGTACGGGCGCAACACTGAGGGTTGCGATCCGTTGCCAGTCACGAAAAAAGACAAAAAAAAAAGGAAAAAAAAAAAAAAAAATCTGCCCAGCTATTCTGGAGAAAATGTACTCCAGGGAGAGAGACACTTAGAAGCATGACAATGGGAGGAAATAAGAAACCAAATTCATAGAGGCTAAATGATTTGTTGAAGGTTACATGATTTAGAGTTTATATAATCTAGTTAGAGAGATAAGACTAACACATGAAATATTTTTGAATTTACAAGACAAAATATAACTGAAAATTAAATCACATGGCATACAACCTTGTGATCTATTAAATAAATCCAAATCAAATCAACCCCAAGGTGCCATTATATACCTATAAAACTAGCTAAGATTAAAAAAACCTGAGTAAGGGCCGGCCCGTGGCTCACTCGGTAGAGTGCAGTGCTGACAACCAAGGCCGCGGGTTCGGATCCCATATAGGGATGGCCGGTTAGCTCACTTGGGAGAGCGTGGTGCTGACAATACCAAGTCAAGGGTTAAGATCCCCTTACCGGTCATCTTTAAAAAAAAAAAAAAACCTGATTAAACCCTATGTCTAGGTGGCCCTGGGAAAACAGATTTTCTTATACAATAATGGCATTGTAAGAAATTGGCACAATCTTACTGGATAGCAGGGCAATGCTTAACAAGAGCCATAAAACTTTTTATACCCTTTTACCTGCTAACTCAACTTTGGGGAATATACTTGGAAAATCATCCCAGAGGAAAAAAAGTGATTACTAAAGACATCTTTATAGCAACACTATTTATCATAGTGAAAATGGAAACAACAACCCAGAAGCCAACAAAAACAAACTGATGAAAGCTAGTAATACAAGTAGTAACATGATAGAACACTAAATGGCCTTTGGGAACTGGCATTTATCAAATGCCATTCACATATCAGGGACTGGACTAATCTCGTTTTATCTTTATGACATTATTTCCTATAAAGTATACATTAATTATCCTAATTTTATAGATGAGAAAACTGAAGCGTAGGAAACTCTTCTCCCAAGGACCACACAGCTAGTAACTAGAATACATATAAATACTCAAAAATATTTTTAAGTAATAATAGTAAGCACATATTATATAAAAATATTTATAAACCACGCTCATGTCCATCAACAAGGAATGAAGAAAACTTGAGTTTTATGCTCACTTAGTTTTGTCTGGGGTTTTTTTGTAGAGTTTTTTTGTGTTTGTGGAGGAATCTGGATGTTTTATTGGCACAGATTCTAAGTACTAAAGAAGTTCAGAAGAGAAAAAAGATGAGCATGAACTGGGATGATCAGGGAATGCTCTTTGGAACTGGTGGAGTTTGACTAGGTAGAGAGGAGCAGAAGGAAATGGGCAAAGGCAAGAAGGTGGGAAGGGACTTTTGTGTATCTAGGATATCAAAGAGAATGACCTGTCTAGAATGAGGGGTGTGGTAGGGAATAGTGGGAGATAAAGATAAAGAGGTGGGGTGGGGCTAGATTATCCAGAGGTCTTAAAAGAAAAGAATTTTAACTTGAAACTGTAGGAAATAAGGAACTATTGAAAATTTTTGCAGTGACATGTGAATGCGGTATTTCCAGAATATTAATCTAATGGTGTTTAAATAAATCTAGTGGAGAGATTGAGGGTGGTGAAACTAGGTGGAGAGAGAACCAATTAGGAGGCTGCTTCCTTGATTAAAAGGGTCAGTGGGAATGGAAGAAAAGGTAAATCTGTGAGACATTCTGAAGGAGTATTTGACAGAATTTGGTGAAAAGCATACTGTGGAGTCAGGGAAGAGGACTTACATTGCTATCAGGATATAGGTTCTGCAGTCAAGACTGCCTTAGTTCATACTGCAGTTCCACCACTAACTAGCTTCATGACCTTGTGCAAGTTAGTTAACTTCTCTAAACTTCCACTTCCTTCCCTGTAAAATGGGATAATAACAGTCCCTCCATCAAATCAAACTGGAATTCTGCTTACCAAGCAGTAAGCAATCTATAAAATCTAGATAAGATACATAGATAGATCTTATTGGAGAGGACAATGAAAGAGATTTATGGTTTAGGACAGTGCCATTGACACAGACAGGGATTAGAAAATTAGGGAAGAGAGCAGGTTTGGGAGGGAAAATTGGTAATTCCAGTCATAGTCATATTGAATATAGTAATAAATCAAGGTGTGTGAATATAAATGGTCTACAGGTCTATGAAATTTGGAACCAGAGCACAAGTTAGATGCCAGGTACAGGGCTAGATAAATAGAATACGAATTATTATTGTGGCAGTAATAGCTCACCCTTGGGAAACAGGTGAACTCATGATGGAAGAAAATATAGAGAGGGAAGAGAAGTGAAAAGAGGTCTTGAGGCTCAAACTTGGACATTGTCTACAGTAATCTATCACTTTACACTTGATTCAATCCTGTCTTGCATTACTTGGTAATTGTTTCCTCCATGTTGTTCTTATTGTTATCAGGCTACAAATTTATTGAATATCAACTGTGCATCAGGTTCTCTATAATGCACACTTTAGTCCTCCTACAAACCTTTGAGGCAAAGTATTATTATTCCTATCTTATAGATGAAGAAAATGAATCTCAGACAGGTTTAAAAATCTGCCTAAGACCCCAAAGTAAGTGAGTGGCAGAGCCAGGGTCAAAATCTAGATTTTTCTTGGTTTCATTTGTGGCCCATGCTTATCTCACTACCAAACATCATGCTGCCTCCCAACTGGGGTGCAGTTTTGACCCCTTACCCAGAATGAGGGCAAGGACAGGAAATTTTCCTCACACATTTTAAAGACATGGAACTATCTATCAAAATCTGCAAGTTATTACAATCCCAACCCAAATTAGAAAAAATAAAAACAACTTATTTTAATGACTTTTTCAGTCTTATATTGGGTAATTTCCATTGGGATTTCTGATATATTAAAAATACATCTGGGGCCTCATTACTAATTTGGGGGACGCAAAGATGAGAACCAGACCTGTACTGTCTCTCAACAGTTGAGACTAAATCACAGGTTAAAAGTCTCAGGAGACAATGGCTGAGTTAACACGAAAGAGAGGCAAAGAAAGTTCGGCTCGTGGCCCTCCTCCCTTCAAGGCGTCCCCTCGCCCCTTTTACCCCCACATTTCGCCTCAGGAACCCCCCCCCTTCTCTTCTCATGAAACTTTCACTCTCCTCAACGAACCTCCCCCTCCCTTTTCATCTCCTCAAGGAACCTCGCTTCTTCCTTCACGGAAACCCACATCTCCTCACGAAACCCCCCAAGTCGCAGGGCAACCCCCAACTTCCAGGGATCCCTCATCTCACAGAACCCCCACCTCCTCCCGGAATCCCTTTTCCATCTCCTCAAAAAGCCACAATTCTTTCCTCACAAAACCTCCATCTCCTCACGGACCTCTCAACTTCCCAAGAGAGCCCCCAATTTCCCCAGGGAGCCCTACTCCTCTCCTCATTGACGGCCGCCGGGCCCGCCGGGCCGGGCCTCACCCCGCGGCTCCTCCACAGACCGCCGGTGCAGCTCGCGGTAGCGCTGCAACGAGGGGACGTGCGCGGAGCGGCTGACCTCGGGCGGCGGAGACCAACTCCGCGCCCGGTCCCCGGCTCCAGCTTCCTCCCGGCCACCGCTCCTGGTGCCGCTCTGGCCCCGCTCCTCGGGAAGCCCCATCGTGTCAGGTTCCGAGCACGGTGGCAGCCGTTGCTGTAGCCGCGGGTGCCGGGCGGGGAAAACAGGCAGGCCTAGGGGCGGGGCCTTCGGGAGGGGCGGGGCCTGGTGGGTAGAGGTGGAGCTTAGGCAGACCGGGTGGCGGAGCCCAGAGGGGCGGAACCGTGCCTGATTGGGGCGGGACCAAGGTTAGCAAAGACAGAGATTTGGAAAAGCCGAGAGATAGGGGCGGAGCTGACTTGCCGGAAGGGCTGATGCCCTAGAGTGAAAGTAGAAGAGGCGGGGCCGGGCGTGACAGGAGAGAGGGTGGGACCATGGAGTGACAGGGGAGGGGCGGGGCCAGGCGTGACAGGAGAGGAGGTGGGCCCGTGGAGTGATGGGGAGTAGCCTGGCTGGACGTGACAGGACAGGAGGCAGGGCCATGGAGTGACCAGGGTGGGGTGGGGTCTGGGGAGAGGTCTTGGAGTGACAGATAAAGGGTTGAGTTTAGAACCGAGATCGAGCAGGAAAGGGCTGGGCTAAGGAGAGGAGTTGGGTCAGGCCCATCACGGAGCCGCCCTGTGGACTGCTTTCACAATCCTGACTGTCACCCTACTGAGTTGCAAAGCCAAGTGGAGTAGGTTCCCTTCCAGGTGACACCCTTCCCCCCCCCCGCCCTCCCTCTCTAAGCAACACCCCCACTCTATTATTGGAAAAAGCTCCTCCCACGACCTTGAGGGCATGACCCAGGGATAGGACTTCTCTGCTGACCCTGGTGCCAACTCAGATTTTCTCCTACCTCGGAGGATATGTCTTCACTCTCCTTGCCTCCACAAATCTCCATCCAGATCTAAGTACGACACTCATCGAGTGAACAGTAGAAGGCGCCTTCAGGTCTTTGCTAATAAATCCATCTTCTCGTTGCGCAAATGGTAAACCCAGGAAAGGAAAGGAATGTGTGCAAGGTCACAAAGCAAACAAGACCAAGTCAGGGCCAAACCTAGGTTCCCTGACTCCAGTTCCGTTTTTACTGCCTCTAGCTGAAGCTAAGATTTGTAAAATACCAAAATCTATGTAAATAGGAGTAATCATTCACATTCTCTTCTTTCCTTCCCAATGTGTTTATTTCACCAAGGGGCCTCTCTTACCTGCCTCAGTGTGGGCTCAATCATTTCTGGCTTCCCTCGATCCCCTCCATTCCTGAAAGGAGAAACCAGGCAGGACCCTCCATTTTGGACTTGCACTCTCAGCCGAGAAGGGTCAAGGCAGAAAGGATCCTTAAATGTCTAATTCCAACAGCGATTCCGAAGCCTGAAGCAGGCAGCTTCTGCCTCCTGAAGCTTACACAGGGCTTGTGCCCACCTCTAGCCCAGTCTCTCTGCCCACCTGCTCCCTTGTTCTTTGCCCAGCTGACCATAAGCCCAGCGCACCATAAGCCCAAAAAAATCTCCCCATGGTCAGACATACGATACTGAAGGGAGGATCTCAGGGTCCACTGAAGGGGTACAGACCTCACAGAATGGACATCGACCCCACTGAGGGGACAGATACTTCATCAAGGAGCTATCAACCACACTGAAGGGACACACACTTCTCTGAAGGTACATGGACTCCACTAAGGCAGCACAAATCTTGCTGGGGGTTCTCAGAACCCACTGAAGGGCTCTGGGCCCTGCTAATAGGACATGAACAGCATTGAAGGGCACTGACACTACTGAGGGAACTTGGATCTCCCCCTAGGAGACACAGAGGATATAGACTTTACCAAGAAGATGTGGACCACATTGAGAGGACTTAAGCCCCACTGAGGATCTTCCAACTACTCTGTGGGAGCGGACATCACTGAGGGGGCACAGACTTCATTTAGTGGGGACTGGCTCTGCTGAGGGGATCCGATCTCACTGAAGCGTAATAGGCCCTACAGACCTTACTGAGGAGATTAGGCACATGCAATGGGTACACATTTTATCGAGAGACATACAGAGGGTCATCCTTCCCACCCATCCCCACCACAGGGCTCTGAGCAGCACTCTCCTTCCTATCCTGTCTCCCAGCCACTCTCCCAAACCCTAGAGCTGTTCCTGATTCCCTGCTGCCTCCTCCTAGCTATAGGTGGCACTGCAGCTGCTGTGCCCATACTAGATTTTCAAGCAGTTCAGGTCATCTCTGAGCCTGGAGTCTGGAGTTGGGGAGGGAGGAGATCTGTGTTCAGGGACATGACCAGCCCCCTCCTTTTGCCTGACGACTGCACAATAGAAATTTTGACTAGAGGCCTCATATGAGAGGAAACGTTCCCCATCCTTGGACATGGGGAAGTACTGCAAGCTGTAGTGTGGTTGGAATTCCTGAGTGGGGAGAGATGAATGGGTTTGGACAGGGTGAGAATCGGTGATATTAAGACAATGATGATGATGGCATTTATTAAGAAGGTGCCAAGCCCTATACTAAGCGTTTTCCATCATTTTTTAATCCTCATGACAACTGTCTAAGATGAATACTATTATTCTCTCCATTTTACAGATAAGGAAACTCATACTCAGGGAGATTAAGTATCTTGACCAAGATCATACAGTTTGTGAGTGGTTGCACCACGAATAGAACCTAGACACCTAGAATACAGAGACTCATTCCCCACCCCTTTATCTGCCCCCACCCATCCCACTCCTGCCCTATCACACCACCACTACTTCTTTCTCAAAGTGTCGTTTCCAGAACCACGTCAAAAACTTTTAAAATGATGGTAAATTGTTCAAGTTCCAAGGACCTCATCCCACCTACAGAATTATTATGACCTCTGGAGCAGAATCTGGGGATCTGCTTTCAAAGATCCTAACACACACTAAAGTTTGGGAATCACTCTTCTATGCTGATAGGTCAGGGGTCCCAGAAAAGATTGCTGTTGAAAGAAGAGTCTAAGTGTTGGGGTGCGGGAAGGGATCTGAGGTCAGAGGAGAGATCTGTTGTCCAAGCAGGGGTCCGGACGTGAAAAAGAGCTCTGGAGATGAAGCAGGGGCTGGGGTATAAAAAGGGGGTTGGGGGTGAAAGCAGATTCTGAAGTCTAAAGAGGCCTAAGGTTGGAAGAGGAGTCTGAAATAGGAGGAGGAGGATCTTGCAAGGGGTCTGGGCTCCGAGGAGTTTTGGGTCAGGGACAGAATCTGGGGTCGAGGAGGAGTTTGCGGTCGGTGAAATGAAGGAGGAGGAAGGAGTCTGGGGTCTGAGGAGGATGCTGTCTGGATTCAGACTGGAAGGAGGAAGGGGTTTGGCCCCTGGGCTATATACAGTGCCCGGAGCCATTGTGGTCGCGCTTGCAGCACGCTCTGAGCCCGACCCTCCATTGCCCCCCAGGCTCTCCCTCCACCTGCACCTGCGTGCCCCCTGCAGACTGACAATGCTAAGCAGGCGGGAGCCAGTCAGACCAAGGCACCGCCGAGGATGGGGGTGAGGCGCACGCTCGCAGCTGTCCAGGAGCTCAGGCCCCGCCTTCCCTCCCCCACCCCCCACAGCAGCCACTTCCGGCAGGCGCTGCGCTGCTGGGGGGCGCGGGCGAGGATGGCGGCGGAGAACCAGGCCAGCCAGGAGAGCGCCCTGGGCGCCTACTCGCCCGTGGACTACATGAGCATCACCAGTTTCCCGCGGTTGCCGGAGGATGAGCCGGCGCCCGTAGCCCCGCTGAGGAGCCGCAAGGACGAGGACGTCTTCTTAGGAGACCCCGATACTGGTAAAGCCCACTGGCCCCGTCCCTGCCCCTCTTTGGGAAGTCCCCGGTCCTCCTTCATCTATGCCGAGCACCCAACTCCAGCCTCCATCTCCTTAATTCATCCCCTTCCTCCTGGACCTCTCCCTTCTCCCTTGTCTCCGTTAATTATCTGGTGGGTAAGGAGATGCCTTTCTGCCTTGGAGGCGTAGTATGCGACAAGGGAGATGATACCAGGGACTGCAGTAGGAGGGATTGGGATTACCTTTTGGGAAGAGTTTACTAACAAGAGAGGAATGCTGGAGGGGAGATCCTAAGGAATAGCTATCATCCAGAAGAGGCCTTTCTCTAGCCACGGAGAACAGGACAGGAGAAACCAAGTAAGAAACTGCAGCCGGAGGAATAGAATCTAGGTCTTAAGAAGAATTTGCCCCACAGCTAGGGATTATGGGAAGCAGAGTCTGGGGAGAAGCTGAGAAACTGCTCATGTCCAGGGAGGCATAAAGAGAATATGATTCCCCTCTGTCTGGTAGTACTGGGTATCGGGAGACAGGAGAATGGACTGCATGACCTCTCAAAGTCCTTGGGGACCAGAGTGCCTTTCCTGTCCTGTGGATTACCTCACCCCTTTCAGAGCCATGGATCTGGCCGGGAAGTTAGTAAGGTAACCTGCTCCCTAGGCAGCAGTCTCCAGAATTTTACTGTGTTCTCCTCAGCCCTGTGCAGAGACTGCAAGGGGTGGGGGCTGGGAATGAGAAGACAGGGCTTGGGAAAGATCTGGGGGCCAAGTACTCTCTGAGCATTGCTTCCCTAGTGCTCTTCCTCCTATCCATGTGGCCCAGCTCTGTCTTCCCCTCCATTCTTCATCCTCCATCCCCCATCCCTCTTTCCCTCAACGTCACTTCCTGGCATTAGAGCATCCTTCTGCCTCACTCTCTCTTCCTCACAGTGCCTGCACCTGAGCCTTATCCCTTACCAGCCTGCCAGATGCTGCTTCTCTGGGCTGCCCTCTCTGGCCTGGCCCTTAAATAGTTGCTCCCAGCCTGACAGACCCAAATTTTCTCCCCCTCCACAACCTTCTGGTTATCTGGCCCTGACAAGCAGCCCCTGCCAACCTGACCAGACTGCACCCTACCTGGATGTATTAGTCTGTTTTTGTTGCTTATAACAGAATACATGGAACTGGGTATTTTATAAAGAAAAATGACATTTATTGCTTATAGTTTCTGAGGCTGGGAAGTCCAAAGTCCATATGGTGATGGCAACAGTGACCCAAGGGTCTCACATTGCAAGGTAGTGGAAGCAGAGACAGCAGAGACAGCAGAGAGAGCAGAGAGAGAGAAAGACAGACTCTTCTCTTCTTTTAAAGCCCTGAGAACCAGGCCCCTGACCACCATTTTAAATCCATTCACTACAGCATGGTCCTACAATCTAATCACCTCTTCAAGGCTCCACCTTTCAGTTACCGTAATAGGATTTCCTACCCTCTTAACAGTCATAGTGGGGGCCTATGTTTTTAATACATAAAACTTGGGGGACACAATTCAAGCTTCAGTGAGTTTGGGGAGGACATAATTCAATCCACTACACTGGGATAGTGCGGGTGAGGTGTGGAGGCTTATGGGCATTAAATGTCAGGGCTGCAGATTAAAACTTCATTTCCAGAGGGAGTAGCCTTGGAGTCAGGAGGTAGAGGTAGAGGAGTGGGGAGATGTGCCTTGATGGATACCAGCCTGAATCCAGGTCTTTTATTCCGGGGTCAGGAATGACTCTTCTGGTCCTAGCACTGCCCTGACTCACTGTGTGACAGTGGGCACACCTACCCTGTCTTCCAGCTCAACAAAGAATGCCTGTCTCTCCTAACCTAGAGATTGGAACACCCTGATATGTGTTCTCGGGCCCTCTATAAGTGTCTTAGCATTTATCGAAACCTGTGACTACTTATTTGAGCGATTATGTGATTATTCTATGTCTGTAAGCCCATGAAGGTAGGGATCATGACTGTTTTGTTGGCTGGCCGGTATGGTGATTCGAATGTTCACTATCCTTTCTCCAGCATCCGGCAAAGTGTTGGGCACTCAATAAATACTTGTTGAATGAATAAATGAATAAGAGAGACCTCAGGATGAAAGAATAGTGGGGGAGGGAGTTCCAAAACCTCAGGGAATCCTTTAGGGAGTCCAATACAGGCTCTGCCCTCACCTGTATAGAAATCCAGCAGAGACCCTGGTCACCTGAGCTTCTGGGAACTTTCACCTTATGCCAAGGATGGGCACTAGGGACTTGCTTTATAGGTTCCAAGAACCTTGCCATTCATACCAGTGTAATCATTTCAATGTCATGTCTCCCAGTCCTACTTCCAAGACCCCAGACTTAATTTATTCCAGCTGGAACAGCCTGCTGGCTAACATGACCTCTTGTATTCGCAACCTGGTGGTGCCACCTAGTGGCACTGCCCCATCCTCTTAACCAGGACCTTGACTGTGCCCAGCTAGCCTCTAGCTTGCCATTGTCCAAAACCAAGTGCCAGGCAGGCACCCCACAGCAGGCCATGTGGAAAACAGAGCTACATGGCGATCACTCCAAAGTAGAAGCTCAGGAGCTACCCGGGACTCCCCCTTTGCCTCTCACTTCCAAATGGTGATCAGGTGCTCTCTGTCTGCCACCCCCACAAGTATCTTCCAAATTCCATCTCACCATCCCTGTCTTCACCACTGTAGACCGAGCCACCAATCTCTCTTACCTGTGTTACTCATAGGCTCCTAGTTATTCTTTCTGCCTCCTGCCTCTTGTCCCCACCCCCACCCCAATCCTTCCCCCACCTTCTGTTCATGTCACTCCCTGATTCAAAAGTCTTCAAATGATTCTCCCCTTAAAGGAATAAGCAAGCCAGGAATGACCTCAGTCTCCATCTAAGATCTTTCTTTCTTGCATAATCAACTCAGTTCGGGGTTCTTTTGTCATAAAGATAGCTAAAACTGAGCTACATCTAAAAAGAGAATTTTGTTGGGTAGCATAATGGTATAGGAATAGAGGGCTTCAGGCATATCTGGATCCAGGTGCCCAAAAAGAAATTGGCTTTTATCCATCTTTTACTCTGCTTTCCTTTTTGTGGGCTTCACTATCAGAAAGGCTTACATCTTGTTGAGGGCAAGATGCTTCCAGCGGCTACCAGCTTACATCTTATCAAACTAGCAACCTAGGCATAAAGAGACCTTTCTCTTTCCCAATAGCTCCAGCAAAAGAACAAGGCTTGAGGCTCATTGGCTGGTTTTGGTCACATGCCTATCCCTAAATCAATCACTGTACAAAGGTGCCTGTTCCAATTGGCCAGGCTTGGGTCATATACTTAACCCAGGGATGAGGGAATTGGCTGAGAGAGGGGAGAGGGTGTTTCCTAAAAACAAAATTGAATGGAGAATGTTGTCTAGGCAGATAAAAATTAGATGTCTATTAGGCCACGCTGCCTCCATACAGCTCCTCCTGGTGTCCCACAAATTCAGAGTAGCCAAAATTAAACTTATCATCTTTCTCCCAAAAAACTTCTTTCTTCTGGTCCCAAACTAATTTTTTCCCAATGTCCTGCTGTTGCTCTTACATAGCAGTAAAATCAGTGGTATTACTGCCCTAGCACTTAAACAGGCAATATTTTATCAGCCTCAGTTTCCTCATCTATAAAATAAGGAGAATGGGCCCTATTTCATAAAGCCATGGGAACACTTCAATAAGGGAATATATGTAGAGCATCAGGTACTGTATATAGTCAGCATCAATAAATATAAGTTCAGAACACTTTCCTGCACTCCCTTTGAAACCTCTAGGGGCCGAGAAGAGTTCTATGGCCATGGTGGGTGTTTAACATCTGCTTGTTGAATGAATTCCAGTTTTATTTACAGACCCTGTGGGGCTGAATTGAGTGTCAGAGGTGAGCATGATCAACTGAGGGAGACTCCCAGAAAACGAAGTTTTTTTAAAATAAAAATTTAAAAACAAATTATTGTACATGTTCATAGTTAAAAAAAAAAAGTGATGATGAGGATAAGTAAAAGTTCCCTTCTCCATTCCTATATTCCTGTATTTTTTTCTTTATATTTCTATATGTATATATGTAGATTTTTAAAAAGAAATATTTATGAGTGGTAAAAAATTTTTTAAAATGAAGCTGGCCAGTTAGCTCAGTTGGTTAGAGTGAGATGTTATAACACCAAGGTTAAGGGTTTGGATCCCATACCAGCCAGCCACCAAAAAAAAATTTTTTTTTTTTTTTTCCCTTTTTGTCTTTTTTTACTGACCGGCAACGGGATCGCAACCCTCAGTGTCACGCCCGCACCGCGCTCAGCCAGTGAGCGGGAACCGGTCTCCACATGGGATCCAAACCCTCGGCGGGAGCACCGCCACGCTTCCAAGCGGCGCACTCTCCAGTGCGCCACCGGGCCAGCCCTAAAAAAAAAAAAAAAAAAAATTTTTTTTCAAACAAAAAATTCTCCTACCCCATTTCATTCTCACCTTCAGTATCTTTTCCCAGAAGTAACCACCATGAATAATTTCTAAAAAAAAATTTGGTATATATCAGCATTTTATCTATATATGTAGTTTCTTATTTACACAAAAGAGGGGAGTATGGATCATGGATGCCCTTAAACACCAACTCAGGGATCTTGGATTTTTATCATATTGCCATCAGTGAGCCACAGTAGTATTTTAAACAGGAAAATATAACAGTCAATTTTTAAGATTATCATACGGACTTAAAGGGGTTGGCTGGCCGGTTGCTCAGCTGGTTAGAGTGCAGCCTTGTAACACCAACATCAAGGGTTCAGATCCCTGTACTGGCCAGCTGCCAAAAAAATAAAATAAAAGGGTTATACTCCTAGTGCACAGTAGCAGGTGCTCAGAAAATATTTATTAAATGAATAGATTTTTTTTTTTGGCGGCTGGCCAGTATTGGGATCTGAACTCTTGACCCTGGAGTTATTGGCACCACACTCTAACCAACTGAGTTAACCGGAGAGCCATGAATAAACTTTTAAAAACATATTGTAAGTACCGCAAGGTTTTAAGGTCAAGGTACTGGCTTATTTCTTTACTGTTCACAAACACCCAAAATCTTTAGGCCATTTAAGGACTCATGGCACCCAGAGGAGGCAAGTATGGGATGGAAGAGGGTCTCAGCCCTGGCCAAGGTGGAGAAAAATAGAAATAACTTTTTAAATTTTGTTTTTTAATTGATATATAATAATTGTACATATTTATAAGGGTATAGTGTGATGTTTCAATACATCTGTACATTGTGTAAAAATCAAATCAGGGTATTTAGCCTATTTATTGTCTCATACATTTATCATTTCTTTGTGGTGAGAACATTCTAGCTATTTTGAAATATACATGACAATATTGTTAACTATAATCACCCTAATGTGCTATACAATACCAGAACTTATTTCGCCTATCTAACTGTAACTTTGTACCCATTGACCATTCTCTCCCTATTCCCCCCTTTCCCCTCCCCTCCCCTGGTTACCATTGTTCTCTCTACTTCTATGAGATCAACTTCTTTAGATTCCACATATGATTATGATTATGTGTTTTTCTTTTTGTTTTTCTATGCCTGGTTTATTTCACTTAACATAATGTCCTCCAGGTTCATCCATGTTGCTGCAAATGACAGGATTTCATTCTTTTTTATGGCTGAATATTATTCCATTGTTTATATATACCACATTTTCTTTATCCATTCACCCGTTAATGGGTCATGGGCTGATTGCATATCTTGGCTATTGTGAATGGCACTGCAAAAACGTGGGAGCACAGACATCTTTTTGACATACTGATTTCATTTCCTTTGGATATATACCCAGTAGTGGGATTGCTGGATCAGGAATGGAAATAACTGAGCGAGCACCTACAGTGCACTTGGCATACTTTACCTCATGGAATCTTGTAGTTATCCCACCAGTTAGGGATTAGTTCCATTACTATGAGGAAGAAAGTTAAGGCTCGTGACTTGAAGTGACTTGTCCATAATCACCCAGCAAATAAGTAGCTTTCAAGTCTCCCCTGCCTGCACTCTTATTGTTTTCCAATCTGTTCTCCAGACAGCAGCGAGAGGAATCTTTTTAAAACACGAGGGCTGACCAGTTAGCTCATTTGGTTAAAGTTCAGATCTGCATACCTGCCAGCCACCAAAAAAAAAAAAAAAAACGCAGAACACATGGCTTAACCTTCTTGCTTAAAACTCTCTGGTGACCTCCCATAATTCTTAGGCTAAAGTCCAAGCTTCTCATCAGGCCCACCAGGCCCAGTGTATCTGGCCTAGCCTCCACCTTCACTGCTTGTTCTCCTTGCCTGCTACACCAGAGCCATCCAGGCCTCGGTTTTTTTTTTCAAATATTCCAAGCTCATTCTCACCTTAGGGCCTTTGCACCTGCTGTTCCCTCTTTCTGGAACACTCCACGCACACACACCCTGTTCTATACATGGCTGGCTCCTTCTTATCCCTCAGTTCTCAGCTTAAAAATCACTTCCTCAGAGAGGCCTTAACTGATTTCTCCAGCTAAGCAGTCCTCCTTCCCCCACCACCATTATTCTCTCACTTCATCCATCTTTTTCTTCATAGCACCTGCCACGCTTGTAATTATATACTCCTTTTTTACTTGTTTATTGTCTTTTTCCTCCACCGGTCTGTGAACCCCATGAGTGCAGGAATTATCTGTTCCTTTCCCCTAGTACCTAGCATAGGCCCAGACACACAGTAGGCTCCCCATACTTGTGAATACATGAATGGCTAACTGAAGCACCGTTAGGAGCGAGGTTCTGTTTACTCAGTTTATGTAGCTGCCTCCTTGCACAGAAGGCTGGGCCCCAGCTGGGCCAGGATCTGGTTTCCAGTAAGGGCTAAACCCCTGCCTCTTCTAGGAGTGTTTTCAGCCCTGAGTCTTGGGTCCCCGGAAATTTGTATCGGACAAGGGCATTGGAATCCAGCCTCCCTGCTGCCCAGTTGGGGGTCCCTATCTCTTTCTTGCCGCCCCCGCCCTCCTTGGGGTGCGTCTAGGCGACGCGGAAAAGTGAGCAGTGCCAGCCGGTGGGTTTTGTGGGGCAGGGGCGGGGCGGATGGGGATGTGGAATAGTCCCGCCTGGAGGGGCAGGGCCAGGTAGGAGGCGCCCAGACGGGAACCCTGGCCACCCGCAGACCCTGACTCCTTCCTGAAGTCGGCGCGGCTGCAGCGGCTGCCTTCGTCGTCGTCGGAGATGGGCAGCCAGGACGGGTCGCCACTACGGGAGATGCGCAAGGACCCGTTCTCGGCGGCAGCGGCCGAGTGCTCCTGCCGCCAGGACGGGCTCACGGTCATCGTCACGGCCTGCCTCACCTTCGCCACGGGTGTCACTGTGGCGCTGGTCATGCAGATCTACTTCGGAGTCCCCCAGGTGAGGGGGGCAGACGGGGAAGAGGGAGGGAACTGGGGAGGAGGGAGTGCAGAAATGCTTGAGGAGACCGTTGGAACTGGGAACGACTGAATAGTGGAAGGGGGCCAGGAAATGGGAAGGGGAGAGGGTGGTGACTTGGAAGAGGAAGTCCCCAAGGGAGGGGCTCAGGGGCATGAGGAAGACAGAACAAGGAAGGGACTGGAACAAGTAGGAGGCTCTTGGCGTAAGGAGGCAAGGGTCCTAGAGGAGAGTCAAGGGGACAAGAGAGCAGGTCTTGTACTCCATCCCCTGTAGAGGTTCTAGGGTTAGTGGAGGTGCCTTAGGGAGGCAGAGGGCTCCTACTGCCCCCACCTAGTCCCCTCTCCCCTCCCAGATCTTCCAGCAGGGTGCAGTGGTGACCGATGCTGCCCGTTGTACATCGCTGGGCATCGAGGTGCTCGGTAAGCAGGGATCTTCTGTGGACGCAGCTGTGGCAGCAGCCTTGTGTTTGGGGATCGTGGCTCCACACAGTTCTGGCCTGGGCGGGTAAGAAGCTTCCAGCAGTGAAGGTTTGTGTAGCCCAGGCCCACTTCTTGCCTCCTGGTCTGTGGGCCTCATGTGGGGGTCTCTCAGTTTGGGCAGAGGAGCAGCTGGGCCCCAACTCCTTGCATTTTCTTTTCCTGCACCCGATTTCACCCCTTTCTTCCTGGATGGAATCAGAAGAGCAAAGCCACCATATGGAAGATCTGGAAGTGATTTCAGAAGGTTTTTTTTTTACTGAGAAAGGAAATTTGTAAACTGTAAAGTGAGATGCACAGGTGGAGTATAATGTCATCAATTAAGGCAGTGATACTTGAACTTTTAGGGTCACAAATCCTTGTGAGTCTCATGAAAACCAAGGGCCCTCTGTCCTCCGAAAATACACCCCAGGCTAAGAACTCTTAAAACAGAGGTTACAAACTGGTCACCCATGTGCCATACCCAGCACAGAGACTGATGTGGTTTGCACTCTTAAATTTTTTAAAAATTTGTTTACTATTGTGAAAGAGTTGAGAATTTTCATTAAAACCCATATTTCCAACATCTCTTGAACAATCTGGAGATCTGGCAACACTGGGCCCACATTCCCACATTGCTGTAATTATCTGGAACTGAATAGAAGCTGCTTCCCATGATGGGGCATGTGCTGTCTGCTTTTCAATAGTTCCTACCATCTCCTGTCGTTTGTCCTGCTTATTTTGTTACTTCGCTGCAGTCATTTAAGTCTGCAACCCCCATCTCAGATATAAATAAGCCACATAAAAGGAAAAGCTGACAAAGTCCGTATCTTGGCTCCTGTGAGACCAGTCCTCCAGGTTCTACCAAAGAAATTCTCTTTTTGGTTTTGCATGGCCTATCCTTACATAATCCAATCCTGAGGGAGGGGGAAAGGGGAGTACCAAGTAGGCAGGTGCAGGAAGCTGGCAGGGATCCAGCTCTGGTCTAGGATAGTGGCAGGGGGCAGAACATCCTGCTCTCCCAGTCTTTGGGTTTTCCCTAATTAGGGATTAAAGTCTCCAGTGACAGGGCAGAAGAGGCCCATGGACCCTGGGTCCCCAACCCCCTTGATTTCACTCCCTGCCTTGTAGGGTGCTTGAGTCTCAGTCCCTGTAGGGAAGGTGCTCAGACACCTGACCTTGGGTGACAAACAGCCCCTCACCTTTGGAGGCTGAGGAGTGTGGCAGGTTAATTGTTCAGAGGGGTGGCATCTTATCATCGCCCTCCCCCTTCTGTGTCTCTCCCAGTGGGGGCGTGATGCTGGTACATGACATCCGACGAAACGAGAGCCACCTAATTGACTTCCGGGAGTCTGCACCAGGGGCCCTCAGGGAAGAGACCCTGCAGAGATCCTGGGAAACCAAGGTGGGGACCCTGTTGAGAAGAGAGGGTCCAGGGGGGTCTCCCTTCATTGCCTTTCTGCTAACCCAAGCATTAATTCACTGAATATCTCCTATGGGGTGGGAAAAAGAGTTGAACAGGATGCTTTTAGGCTGAGGGAGACAGGCAGACCCCCCCAAAAAATAATGAATCAAAAAATCTGAATGGTTGATGACAGGTAATACTGCAACACCTTACTTCTCTGGCAATCTTATCTATCTGGCACATAGGAAGGAAGAAAAAAGGCCATTGATTTCCCTGAGATGTCACAAAGGTGCTGCACTAAAACTCAAATATCTCATTCTGAGCCCGTTGACTGTAACTGGAAAACTAGAGAAGAACCGCTACAGGCAAACCCACTATCCATTAAGAGCAAAGGAGAAAATAAATTAACTTGGAAAAATAGGCATTTAGTGTGATGGCAAAAGCCAAACACACCCCTGAGTTGTCACAGCTCACTGTAATGGTGATGGAAAACGAATTGGTTAAATGGAGGCCCCTTGTCCACCATTTTAAAAGGCAGGAGTAGGTATAATCCAATATATAGGTTTCTATCTAAACTGGTTATGTCCTGGCTCTTGAAAGGGTGCGCTTCATTTAAAAATCCCTCAACTCCAGCAGATAAAGGAGACGTTTCTGTATTTGCTGATAAAAAGCTAGGGAGATAGGAGGGGTACCTCCTGGGGAAAGCTTGTCCCTTCCCTGGGATATTTGGCACATGTCTCTCCCCTGTGCCAGCTATCCCTGGCTTGGGGCTCTGTGGAGTTCAGCCTAGTCCCACCCTTCCAGTGACCTGGTCTCCTCTCTCTCTCTCTCCTGGGCCTTTCCCAGCCTGGGCTCTTGGTGGGGGTCCCCGGAATGGTGAAGGGGCTACATGAAGCTCACCAGCTCTATGGCAGGTAAAGACATTAAAGACCCTCCTCCTGGGGGCTGGGGGTCCCTGCCTGCATCTCTCCTTGGGTGGCCTTCTCCCTTGCAAGATTCTTCCCTTCCCAACTCCCCCTCCTAATATCCCCTTCCCTTGCCAGGACTCTCCTTCCCAGGAACCCCCCTCCCCCCAGGACCCCTCCTCCTTCCCCCAGGACCTCTTCCACCCCCTGCTCTCCGGCTCCCCCAGGCTGCCATGGTCCCAAGTCCTGGCCTTCGCAGCATCTGTGGCCCAAGATGGCTTCATCGTGACCCATGATCTAGGTCAGTGGGGCCTGGGTATTGGGGGAGAGGCACAAGGTTGATGGAGAGGGGTAGGGGAAACTTTGAGATGTGGGGCCCAAGCCAGAGAGGACCTGTCTTCCAGTTTGCTCCACAGAACCCCTTCCCACCCCATCCTACCTTCACCTGGAGGCAGCCTCGAATGAGGGGATCTGCGAAAGGCCCATATATATCCCCACTTCCCCCGTAACAGCCTCCTGGGAGGCTGGAGCGCTTAGGGCCGGCCACTTAGCCCCTATCCACCCCACCTATTGCCCAGCTCAGCCATCTGGCCCAGTCCTGGCACCCCCAACCCAGCCTCCCATCCCTGCCCCCAGCCCACGCCCTGGCGGAGCAGCTACCTCCCAACGCGTCTGAGCGCTTCCGAAAGATATTCTTGCCCTCTGGCCGCCTGCCACTACCTGGCTCACTGCTGTATCGGCCCGACCTGGCAGAGGTGCTGGATGTACTTGGTACATCTGGCCCTGCTGCCTTCTACGCTGGTAGCAACCTCACACTGGAGATGGTGGCCGAGGTGAGTGCTGGGGTGGGCGGTGGGGGCATGCCCTAAAGACCCTATTTCGGGAACATCCTCTTCCACCTTCCTTCCTGCCCTTTCTTTCTACATATATTTACTGAGGATTGTGTTTTTTTGAAATTCTGGAATAGACAGAATAACCTCTGATGATATAAATCAGATCAGTAGTTGTTGGGGACAGGAGGGGTTGACGGGGATGTGACATGAAAAACCTGGGGTGATAGAAATGTCCTCTCTTGATTGAGAGATGTAACTTTGGGATTTTCAGGGCTGGTGCCAACCTGTACAGGGGCCTGTCCTGCCCCTCCCAGGCCTGGTAGGTACCCAGCATCAGCCTCAGCTTCCCTAAGTTCACAATACCTCCCTACCCTTGAGTTTTCTAGGGACTGAAGGAAACACCTCCTTCACTGCTTACTATCAGGACTGGGGAGATTGACACAAGAGATTACCATCCAACCCCAAAGAGTCTTATTCTAAGGCAGTAATGGGTTCTGAGAACTGTCATCAATAGTTCAAAACTAGTGGAAAATTATATTCAAAATAAGGATGCACAGACCAATTCAGTGGTTCTTTTGCCTGTGCAGTGGGGGTAATTATATCTATCACTGCATACAGTTGTGGGAATTAAATAGGTCCATCATTCATTTGACATTCACGGAGTGCCTGATCTGTGCCAGGCCCTGTGTTAGGCACTGGAGTATAGATGTGGTGACAGAAGCCCATCTCAAATGGACTTAACTAGGAAGTCCAGGAGAGTACTTCCTTTAGATCCTGCTTGGTCCAGGGGCTCAATCCACATTGTCAGAACTTGGCCTCTCTCTTTTTTACAACTCTTCTTTCCTCTGTTTGGATTTGCTCTCTGTCAGATACTTTCCATACCTGCTCTCCACCAGCCCATCTTGGGCCATCCTTCCAGCAAACCATCCCAGAGAAAAAAAGATCCTCATTCCCAGTAGTCCCAGCAAAAGCCTCAAGTTTGTGTCTTATTGGCCTGTCATAGGTCTCATGACTATTCCCAGACCAATCCCTGTGGCACAGAAAGGAATGCTCTGATTGGCCAGACTGAGTCAAGTGCCCTCTCCTGGATGTGGAGAAGGGAATGAAGGAGACTCTTACAAGATCACCAGGACTTAAAAAGAATAAATACCCAAAGTTGAGTTTATTAACTTGCCAGACAAAAGAACACACACCAGCCAAGAAATTTAATACATAATTCACTGGGAGTGGATAAGTCAAGGGTTTCAAGTACTAAAATGTACAAAAAGGAGATATAGAATTGACAGCATGCTGGATAGGATGGAATGGACTCACTGGTTTGTACAAGCTTTGTTCATTGGTCAGTAAAGAGTGCTGCAATATGTGTCAGTCCTACAGCATCATTCAAAGTTCATGGCTTTGTAGTAGCTTTATTTGGTTGTAGTGAGACACAGAATTGAGTTTTGATATCTCCTAGGCAAGTGCTGCTGTAAGTGGAAAATCTTCTTTTACATAGTCAGAGAGAGCATATGCAAAAAAAGACACAGAGGTATGAATTCAGGAACTATAGGTCACTCTGCAATTGTATAGAGCTCACTGGGGAATAGAAGGATAAGAGGTGGAAGAGGTAGGCAGGAGCAAGGTTACAAAGGGCCTTGAATGCCAGGCTAATGAGGTCATTTACAGAATGTACCTAGCACAACATAGGTGCTCAATGTTAGTGCTTTTCCCCTTTCCTTTTTCCTGTGGTACCTAGGGCTGATGGGGTCCCTAAAGGCCATGATGGGGGTTGCAGGGGGCACAAAAAATTATAAACAGCTGATCTACCTGTGACCAAATGTGTCATAGGCCAAGCTCACATGCTCACAGTAGTGGGTGGTCATTCTCTCCCCTCTAGGCTCAGCATGCAGGGGGTGTCATAACCGAGGAGGACTTCAGCAACTACAGCGCCCTTGTGGAGAAACCCGTGTGTGGCATGTACAGAGGTGACCTCTCCCCTAGCTCCCAGGGTCCCCATTCAGGAGAAGCCTCTCAGTTCATGGCCACATCATTTTGGCCTAGAGACTCCTCTCCATTTCACAGGAGAGAAACTGAGGCAGTGAACTGCCTGGGCAGCAAACTGTTGAAGCAAGCCAGAACCAGCCCATCTTCTGAAGTAGCCATGGGGTCAGTTGCCCCAAGTATTTAGGATATGGGGGAGGGGGTGAATCTGGTAAAAGGTTCAGATGTGGAAGTTGGGATTCTGGCCATCGGTTTTCTTGACTTGGATTCTGTATTGCCACAACCCCCTCCCCAGCCCCATTCTCACTGCCCTATACTTCCTAGGAAGATTTTGTAAGACGGAAGTCCATCTAAGCTTCCAGGTAGAATGAACCTTTCAAGACAATTGTAGACCCTTCCCTTCATTGTGCTAAAGGGAAACTGAGGCCAAGGGAGGGAATAGAACTTAACCCACCAACAAGGAACCGAGAAAGCCTAGCTTATGACATAGGTGACATCCATGTTTGCTAAACCCAGAGTCATGAGTTCTGGGTCCCTTAGAAGGTTCTCATGTTCTCTCCCTTCTAGGAGGGCCAGATCACCTCAAGCCCCAGGAGAGGCTGCCTCTGAGTTCAAGTTTCCAGGCCTGAATCTCCAGCCTGATTTCTCTGCCAAAGGCAGTAGTATATGAAACAGAGGAAAGAACATAACTTGGGAGCCAGGAAGACCTGGGTTTGAGTACCAGCTGCACCATTTGCCTTGAACAAATCACTTCCTACTCTGAGCCTTGGTTCCCTCCTTAAAATGGAGATAATATCGGGGCCAGCCCGGTGGCGCACTGGAGAGTGTGCCGCTTGGGAGCGCAGCGGCGCTCCCGCCGAGGGTTCGGATCCCATGTGGAGACCGGTTCCCGCTCACTGGCTGAGCGCAATGCGGGTGCGACACCGAGGGTTGCGATCCCGTTGCCGGTCCCCAGTACGGGCGCGACACTGAGGGTTGCGAACCCGTTACTGGTCAGTAAAAAAGACAAAAAGGAAAAAAAAAATGGAGATAATATCAAATCCCTATACCAGCTAGCTGCCAAAAAAAAAAAAAGGAGAAAATAATAGTGCCTATGTCTCAGGGTGCCCATGAGGATTGTTGAAATGGTGTAGGAAGTAGCCCTGATCAGAGTGGGCACTGAATGTGTATTGGATTTTCCATTTCCCCTCCCCAGCCTGGGTTCAATGGGCAATGCCAGTACCTAGAGTACTCTGGGTTTCCCTCACCTCCTACAACCTTGGACCAGTTGCCTTTCTATGCCACAGTTTCCACACCTGTAAAATGGGGATAGTAACAGTAGTCATTGGATTAAAGGAGGATTAAATGAGTTAATTAGTTAATGTTGGTGTTATGTGTCTGGTATTATTATTATTCCTTTGATGTCCAATATCTCATAACAGAATAGGAAAAGGAGGTTGCTGCTCCCAAGAAGGGCTGGGTGGGACCATCAGGGGCCCTGGATAATATCCTGGCCTGTGGGAAGAGCTAAAAGGAGACACGTGGCCAACCAGGAAACTGGACATCTGGTCACCTGTCCCTGCTCTGCCAGTGGCCTGCAGTGTGACTGACTCTGGGCAAGTCATAGCCCTTTGTGAGCCTTAGGTTCCTTGTATGGCAGAGGAAACTGAAGACCAGTGTTCTGAGTTCAAGTGTTGACCCTGCCCTTGACTTGCCATGTGAACTTGAGTGGGTCTCTTTGCCTCTCAATTCTTCAGTTTCCCCTTCTGATGAGGGGGTTTAGTGCAGTGGTCTCAGTGTTTGTGATGGTGGGATGTGGAGATGGGATGTGGGATGTGAAGATTCCTTGACTTCTCCCCTGCCATCTGGTCATTTCCTGTCCTTTCAGGCCACCTGGTTCTCAGTCCCCCACCCCCACACACGGGTCCTGCTCTCATCAGTGCTCTCAACATCCTTGAGGGCTTCAACCTCACCAGTCTGGTGTCCCGCGAACAGGCTCTTCACTGGGTGGCAGAGGTAAGGCCAATCCCTCTCCCCAACCCTGGGTCTGAGGACATGAGGAGTGGGGAGATGGGATACTGTCATGGGTCGGGACTAAATCACCTCCAAGTTTTCTCACAAATGAAGGTCCACTAGGTGTGGGTGCTGGGAGGGGCCTGGCAGCCTCTTCCACATCCCTGCTGTGTTTTCAGACCCTGAAGATTGCATTAGCACTGGCCAGCAGACTGGGAGATCCCGTCTATGATTCTACCATCACTGAGAGCATGGATGACATGCTCAGGTGGGTCCCGGGGCGGGATTCTGGTTGTGGGTGTGGGGGAAGGATCAGGTGAAAAGTAGCTAGTGTAGCAATAAGGCCTGAAGTACCAAGTCAATTTCAGCTCAACCTCGACTCAGTGTGACACTGGGTACCTCTCTCTGCACCTCACCTTCCCCATATGTTCAATGTTGGTCTACTGAATATGGTTCTTAATTTTTTTTTTTTTTTAATTAAAGATGACCAGTAAAGGGATCTTACCTCACCTTCCCCATATGTTCAATGTTGGTCTACTGAATATGGTTCTTAATTTTTTTTTTTTTAATTAAAGATGACCAGTAAAGGGATCTTAACCCTTGGCTTGGTGTTGTCAGCACCACGCTCTCCCAAGTGAGCTAACCGGCCATCCCTATATAGGGATCCAAGCCCTTGGCCTTGGTATTATCAGCACCACACTCTCCCAAGTGAGCCACGAACCGGCCCAGATTTTTTAGATCCTAGAAGGGCATCTATGTAGACACATCTATTCCCCCTTTTGAGTAGAAAAAGAAATCCTAATAATAATAAAAACAGTCCCCAAGCAAATATTGGAGGTGGTGGGAATTTTGAGTACTGTATAATGTATCTTCATTAGCAGCATAACATAATAGTAAGACTGTGGCGAGACTCCATTCAAATAATAATAGTAAGACTTTGGTGAGACTCCATTCAAATCCCAGCTTTAACATTCACTAGCTGTGCAGCTATGGGCAAGTAACTTAAATTCTCTAAGTCTCAGTTTCTACAAGGGAGCCTGACAATAATTGTTTCAACTTCCTGAGGTTGTGGTAAGGACTAAACAAGATCATACATATAAAGCATTTAGCATAGTGTCCAGGCACATAATAAATGTTCAACAAATGCCAGTTATTATTATTAATGGGCAATAGGAGTAAGAATGGTTAATATTTGACTGCTACTATCCCTGACTTACAGACTAGCTAAGGGAAAATCAAAAGCCAAAAACATAATTAATGGAAATTTGTGTTGTTACTCAAACAACCATCTATGAATTAAATTGGAAATGATGACACTAAATAAACAGATTATAATTAAAAAGCAAAAAGAGCAGTAACTAAAAGCAATAATTATCTCAAGGCCACAAGGATGAAACATAAAAACCAAGCCCCAAGGCTGGCCAGTTAGCTCAATTGGTTAGAGTGCAGCCTTGTAACACCAAGGTCAAGGGTTCAGATCCTTGTACTGACCAGCTGCCAAAAAAACAAACAAAAAAACAAGCTCCTTCCTCCCAACCACCTGAAACAAAAGTCCTCTGTGCCTGCTGTGGGTGACCATCAAGCTTCTTGGCTGAAAACTGAATGAACATCTTCAGTAATCCTTGGTAACTTATCAAATTGCTATGAATAATTCAACACACAGTTATTAGGTAAGAAACCTTCAATTGAACTTTAAAAAGCCTGGAGAATTACATGTTGCATCTAAGATCAATACAAATTTAGCTCTGAAACACACAGGCTTATATGAAATCTATTAAACTAATTCACCTAATAAATAGTTATGGAGGGCTTATTGTGTGCCAAGTCCTTCTGTGCCTTGAAAAAAAAAAAATTGTAAGTGAAGATCTCCATTTACAAATCCTTCCACAACTAAAACTCTTAATAGAACTTTAGTGTTAGACTACAAACATTAGGTTAAGTGAATCCAGTTTGTTCATTCAAAATAAGCATTTTCTGAGCATCCACTATGCACCAGGCACTTTCATAGAAAGGATTGAGTAAAGTCAAGTAACTAAAAGGCTCTTGATTTAAACACTAAATAAATTAACTCTAGGGCTGGTTGGTTAGCTCAGTTGGTTAGAGCGCAGCCTTATAACCTCAAGTTCCAGGTTCAGATCCCCATACTGGCCAGCCATTTCAAACAAATAAAGGGTGGGGGAGGGGGAAGAAGACACAATAATCACAACAATTCCTTGAACTTTTTAAGATAAGTGAACAGATATGATGTGGGGGGAGAGGGGAGACGGAGAGGGGAAGAGGAACAGGTAAAGGGTCATGAAAATCAACTACAATGTATAATGAGAAGTTAAAATTTAAAAAATTAAAAAGTTGGGTCTAGAAGAGAATCTGAATAACACCTACATAAATTCATTCATTTCAACAGCTATTTCCTGAGTATTTCCTAAGTACTGGTAATAAGTGAGTATCTGCCTTCATAGACCTAATAGTCCAGTGAGGGAGGCAGATTTAATGAAATAACCACACAAACATCACAAAGTGTGGTAGGTAGGGTATAATGAGAGCTTGTTGTGCACTCATTCCCCACCCCTTGTCTTTTCAGCAAGGTGGAGGCCGCCTACCTCCGGGGCCACATCAATGACTCCCAGGTGGCTCCTGCCCCACTCCTGCCTGTTTACGAGCTAGATGGGGCTCCCACGGCTGCCCAGGTGCTGATCATGGGCCCTGATGACTTCATTGTGGCCATGGTCAGGTATGCCAGCTCAGATTCAGAAGCTGGAACAAGAGATCATCTGGACCAGGAGAGAGGTGGGGGATGGGTAGAGGTGAAGGTGAGCACAGGACTCACCTGACCCCACCTCGGCCCCCAGCTCCCTGAACCAGCCCTTTGGCAGCGGCCTCATCACCCCCTCAGGGATATTGCTAAACAGCCAGATGCTGGACTTCTCCTGGCCCAACAGGACTGCTAACCACTCTGCACCCAGCCTGGTAAGGTCTCTCTTCCCTCTTCTCCTGGGGACCCTGAGGCTCGGTAGGCGGTGCAGCAGCATGGCTGCCCTTTCCTCCCTACTTCTTCTAGGAACATCTATTATAAGGAAAAAGAACCTAAACAAGATGTTCATTTCATCCCCAGCCCTGCTAAGTCTGGGGCATGGAGCCTGGTGGGTCTGAAGAATCCTTGTCCCATTCTGTCATTGTCTCACTGTATGACCTGGGGAAGGTCTTGCCCCTCTCTGGGCCTAGTTTCTTCACCTGTATGTGAGAGTATTGGCCCCTGTTTGATGCTCTGGACACTTTCCAGTACTAGTGGTCTATGATTACATAATGCTAAGCTGGTGGGGCTCAGTCCTATGGCTGGCCACCAAAAAGAGACCCATGGAGGAGGGATTTAGGAATTATTGTCTAGTTGGAGACCAGCACTCTTACACCCTGCAAGCTGTGGCCCCAGCAGGGCAAAGACAGGTAGAGATGTTCAGGGTGGGGATTATCCTGTTCTTCTCTGTTGCCATCTTTCTTGGCTTGGCTTTCCCCCATGCCACCCATAGCAGCCTAATAGCTCAGTGGATCTACTTATCACTCCCCCCATCCACCCCAACCATCCAGGTACCCTGTCTGTTTCACAGACAGCAAACTGTTGCCTGGGAGAGGACCAGTCTCCCAGGAGAACCAGGCCTGTGGAAAATGTAGAAGAGGGAGAGAGGTTGGAAGGATGGTTGAGTGGCCCTTTCCCTGTCTTGCAACACCCCATATCCCCCTGTGGTCTCTGTCTTCTGATAACAGGAGAACTCAGTGCAGCCAGGGAAGCGGCCACTCTCTTTCCTGCTGCCCACTGTGGTCCGACCAGCAGAGGGGCTCTGTGGGACCTACCTCGCCCTGGGGGCCAATGGAGCTGCTCGGGGCCTCAGCAGCCTGACCCAGGTGAGGTTTCCTCCATTGTAGGCCTTTTGTGGCCTGAAGCTATATCTGTGGCTTGTTCACATCCCTTATGCAGCAGCAAATGTGGGCTGAGTCTGCTTTGTGCTCGGCTCATCCTGGGCACTAGGACATGGGCTGTGCTGAGTTTCTTAGTGCAAATGGAGCTCTAGAGCTTCCAGGTTGCAGGGGAAACTGCAGGGTCAGTAGAAATGAAAAGTGATATAGCATCTGCACTGCCTTAGTTCTGTCAACCTCAAGTCCCACAATTCCTCTACCCAGTATCTGAATAGACAACCAGCCCTCTTCTGGGTTTGATTTTGAAAGGAAGGGCCTGCTACTCTTCAGAACACTTCAGAACAGGTCCATGAATGTCTAGAGCACCTGATATATGTGCCAGGCACATATTTTGGCAGGTAATGAGTTAAGTGTCCTAATCTTTGGGAACAGACACACCTAGGTTCCAGCCCAAATGCTGTCAATTTCCAACTGTTTGATGCTGGGGAATTCACCTAACCTCTCTGAACCTCAGTCTCCTCATCTGTAAAATGTTAATAATAATAGCTAACAGTTATAGAGTTCTTACTAAGTGCTGGGCACTGTGATACATGTGTTAACCCTTTTAACCTTCCCAACTCTGGGAAGAAGCCTTATTTCTATTTTGTAGATGGGGAAAGTGAAGCCCAGAGAAGTTAAGAAGTTAGGTCAAGTTCCTTCAGCTAGTAAGAGTGGGTAGGCAGTTCAGTTCCAGAGCCTGCTTACACCCCTAACCACAAAGTTAAAAGTACCCACTTTGTGCCCTAGACCATCCCTAGCTATTAATCCTGCCCTGTCCAGAGAGAAGGGAGGGGAACCCTGGGCTAGATAAAGGAGACTGGGTGCTAGTGCTGCCTCTTCCCTGGCTTCCTGCAAACTTTGGAGTGAGTCTCTTTCCTTCTCTGGCCCTCGGTTTCCTCCTCTGTGAAATGGGGACAGTCATCACAGTTCTGCCTGTCTTCTGGGGCTATTGAGAGGCTCAGATGACACCCCTGATATAAGGGTTCTAAAGACTAAGGAATCTGCACCAGTGGTGGGAGCTGGGGAGTCCTGAACCATCACCCCTAGGACAGCCCTGATTTTTTTGCACCTTGGCTACCTGCAGGTTCTGCTGAATGTCCTGACCTTGAACCAGAATCTGAGTGACAGCCTGGCTCGTGGCCGCCTGCATCCAGACCTACAATCCAATCTCCTGCAGGTGGACAGTGAGTGCAGAGTAGAGACAACGATGGGGTGGGCACAGGGACAGGTGGAGAAAGTGGCTCCCCGCAGGGGTATCCCTCCCTCACTCAACCAGCACCAATTCCCTGCCAGTGAAAGTTTTGTTTCTTTTAACAAATTCCTAGTGGAGCAATGAAACATCTGAGGATTGGAACCAGTCTTGCCATTTCCTGGCTGTCTGGCGTTGGGAAAACCAAGTCTCAATTCTGAGCCTCGGCTTTTCATTTTTCAAATAAGATACAGTTATTTGTTCTACAAACCTTAATTCATTCAACAGTTGTACTGAACACCTACTCTGTGCCAGGCACTATTCTAGGTGCTGGGGATACTACATTTATAGGCAGACCAGAAAATAAATAATAAAAGAGATATAAGATAGCAAAATAAGTGCTCTGCCATGCATTAAAGCAGGATGATGTAATAGGACTGATTCAATGATCAGGGAACCTTCTCTTTGGTGACATTTAAGCTGAGATCTGAAGAGGGAAAAAGAGCCCTCCATGCAAAGAATTGGGGTAGAGCTTTGTAGGCCAAGAGAACAAGTGCAAAGAACTCAGGGCAAGAATGGGCTTGGTGTGTTTAAGGAATGAAAAGGAGACCAAGGTGATTGAGAATGAGATAAGATCAGAGAGACAGGCAGGGACCACATCATGGACCTTATAGATGATGGTGAGGAGATGGAGTTTCCTCTAAGAAGGACTGAGGCTTAATTTTGGACACAGCTTAATTTTGTAAACGGGAAAGCATACGCACCTTTGAAGAGTTTTTGCAACTCTTCAAAGAAAATGTACTATGCTAGTCCAAAGGGTATACAGAATTGACTGAGACACCTTTCTGGCTCCATTTTATACATAAAGAAACTAAGGCTCACAGAATTTAAAAACTAGTTAAAGATCAACCAGTAGTGGCAGAACTGAGATTAAAACATTTACTTGGCTGACCAAAGACTCCTTTCTTTACCACATGGCTCTTAATATCTCTTAGACTGAAGCATGTTAGAAGCACAGAGCTAGATCCTCAGCAGTCCCACCCTGTAGTTGGCCAGTGACACTTTGCATCCCAGCTGAAGGATGATGAGGCTAAGTCCTTGAAACTGAATTTTTTCAACAAATATCTGCTGGTCTCTATTGGATGTTAGGCTCTGTGCTAAGTTACTTTGGGTGGCTCATCTTATCCCTCCCTTGAAGGCCTCATAGTCTAAAATGGGAATATAAGGAGTTGGGGCTTGTGAAGGGAAAGTTCATCCACCTGAGGTCTTGGGGAGGCTTTATGAAGGAGATGACAGCTGGCTGTCCCTTGAAGTATGAGCAGGAATTTGGCATGTGGAGGAAGATGACATTCTGGACAGGAGGAGCAGGTCAGGCAAAAGACAGAAAGAATGGCTCAGAGAGCAGCCAGGAGGCCAGCTATTTCCAAACTTTTGAATTTACCCAGCACCTTTGTGAGTTTTATCACATTTACACACCATCTAAACAATTATTTATATAATGTGTCTCTATAAATGGACTTCCTTTTTAACCTAAATGTATTGTAGAAGTAAACCTTATATTAATCACAAATAGAAAAAAAGCATCATTTGGCACAAATAGATGATAAGCAGCTATAAAAAATGAAATATTTTTAGTTTTTAGTTAGATATCATTACTTCCGGAAGGCTCTAAGGCCTGCTCTCTCCATTAAAGAAGGAGATTAGGAAATGTAAGAGGCCAGACTGAAACCTGGTTCTTGCCATAATCAAAAAGATTGAAAATGAACCAAAAAGGGAATAGATCTCCAATAGGTGATTTAATGCTATTCAATTTCATGTCTTTATCTCAAGAACTACCTAAAATCATCCTCTTTGGGAAATAAGACCAGATCTTTATTGAGGAGCAGTGGAAAGTGAAGTTATAGGGCTTATCATGGAGGTCAACATCAAGATGCCTGGACTCTATCCAATTCAGTAGGGGAGGCACATGACGTGATTTGTGTTATGTAGGAGAGGTGGATTGAAGGGAGGAGAACTAAGTATGGGAAATATGAGAAACAGCTTGGATGTGACCCTGGCAAGAGATGATGAGGACCTGAATTTATGCAAGAGGATGGGGATTTGTTCAACTATGCAGTAAATACCTGCTTTACATTTACTGTGTACTGACCGTATCTAACTGGGAATCAATAGAAACAAGACAACATCCCTGCCTTCAAATAGCTTATAATCTAGTAAAGGGAGACACAGTACGTAAACAAACAAATGTAGCAATAAGTACTTTGAAAGAAAACAAAGCAAGGTAATGATGGCAGGGACTGCTATTTTAGATAATGGCCAGGGAAATGTTTGAAGAGATGCCTTTTGACCTAGAATGAAGTCAGGGAGACAGCTTTGTGACTATCTAGGAGAGCATTCCAGGCAGAAAGAACAGCAAGTGCAAAGGCCCTAAGGAAGGAGCTTGTTTGGCTTACTTGAGGGACAGTAAGGAGGCCTGCATGGCTGGAACAGAGTTAAGCAATGTGGAGTAGAGAACTAAATGAGAGGGCCGGTCCGTGGCTCACTTGAGAGAGTGTGGTGCTGATAACACCAAGGCCATGGGTTCGGATCCCTGTATAGGGATGGCCAGTTAGCTCACTTGGGAGAGCGTGGTGCTGACAGCACCAAGCCAAGGGTTAAGATCCCCTTACCTGTCATCTTTTTATTATTTTTTTTTTTAAAAGAGAGAAGTAAATGAAGAGAGGAATTTAGAGAGGTAGCAAGGTCCCACATGACATTGAGCCTTAGAGGCCTTGGTAGGGATTTGTATTTTCCTCTAAGATCCATCAGAACTGTTAGAGGGTTTTTTTTTTTTCCTTTTTGTCTTTTTTCGTGACCGGTAATGGGATCGCAACCCTCGGTGTCGCGCCCGCACCGCACTCAACCAGTGAGCGGACTGGTCTCTATATGGGATCCGAACCCTCGGCGGGAGCGCCGCCGCACTCCCAAGTGCCGCACTCTACCGAGTGCGCCACCAGGCCGGCCCGTGTTAGAGGGTTTTGAGTGGAAGAAGTGACAAGATCTGACTGATGGTTTAAAAGGATGCCTTTGGCTGCTGTGTGAGTAGGCTATAATGAAGGTAGGACTGGAAGCAGGGAGACCAGTTAGTGGACTATGCAGTAATCCTGGCAAGTAATGATGGCAGCTTGGCCTAGGCAGGTGGAGATGAAGACCCCAAAGCCCTTTTTCCAATATTATGAATTACTGTGTGTTATCGATTACTTATTATATGCAATTAAGTATTATTTATTGTATACAAGACTCTGAGCTCAGTGCTATTTGTGCATTATCTCCTTTAATCCCTGCAACAACTTCATGTTGTAGGTACTCATATAACCCCCTTTTTATACATGAGAAGACTGAGGCTCAGAGATGTAAAGCAATTTTCCCATGGTCATACAGCTCCTCGGTAGAGCAGCCAGGACCAGGACTCGGGTCTGACTGTTGGAATCCTGAACCAGTGCTCTGAACATTCTGAATGTGTGTATGTTGGGGGCTGATTTTCAGGTGAGTTCACAGAGGAAGAGATTGAGTTCCTGGAAGCTAGAGGTCACCACGTGGAGAAGGTAGATGTCTTATCCTGGGTCCACGGCAGCCGGAGAACCAACAACTTCATCATTGGTGTGAAGGACCCTCGGAGTCCAGATGCAGCTGGAGTCACCATCCTGTAGAGCGGCAGGGTGGGGCAGGGTCTCTGCTCCCTCCCCCCTTTGCATGTTCCCAGAGTCCCTCCTTCTCCCAGGTTTGGTCTCAGGGGGAGGGGGACCCCACGGATGCCCCAGATCAGGGGCCAGAGGGGATGCTTAGCAAACCCAATCCCAGAGTAACTGGAAAATTCTCTATCAGGAGGCCTGTGGTGGTGATGGTGATGAGTGTCAGTGTCCACAGACAGGCACATGGGACCTTGAGGAGTCAGACTGTCTGTCTCCTTTCCTCCCTCAGCCATGCTGGCCCTGAGCTTAGGGATGTGCTTGCAAACCTTTCTCAAGGGTCTCACAACCCTGACATCTCCAGACTTTCCTGACCTGGGCCTTGTCAACCAGCTCCCTTCTCCTGTCCCCAGCCTCATTTCTTAAAGGACTAAGATTTTTTTAATGGACCGTCATGGGGAGAAGATACTCCTCTCCTCCTCCCATGGGGGCTTTGGGGCGGCGGCTTTGCATCTGGGGGTACCAAGGGTGTGGGGTAGGGGTGGGGGTGGGACCAGCTCAGGGGCTCCATTTGCAAAGGTAATTAAAGAGAGAATATTGCTTAACCATGGCTTTGGTTTGATTTATGCTTAACTGGATTGGAAGTGGGAGTGGGAGAAGAGACCTCAGTTCACCCTGTTCCAGTAGTCCTGACACCAGGGCAAGCTGGAGTCAACTTTATAGGGATTTTAATAATATATGCTGTCTATCCAAGACTTGCACTAATAATAATAATTAATCACAATAATTATTATTATTATAGATAGCATCTATTGAGCACTTAAAGTGTTACCAGGCTCTACACTAAGCACTTGATGTGAATAATCTTATTTCATCTTCATTACAAACCTCATGAAGAAGGTACTGGCCGGCCTGTGGCTCACTCGGGAGAGTGTGGTGCTGATAACACAAAGGCCACGGGTTCAGATCCCATATAGGGATGGCCGGTTTGCTCACTGGGGTGAGCGTGGTGCTGACAACACCAAGTCAAGGGTTAAGATCCCCTTACCGGTCATATTAAAAAAAAAAAAAAAGAAGGTACTTATTTTCCCATTTTACAAATAGAAAACACAAAAAGAGGTTAAGAGATTTATCTAAGTTTCCTCATCTATTAAATGAAAGAAAGAATTGGGGTTCAATCTCAGGTTGTCTAACTCCAAAATCTGTGCTCAACCAATTCCACATCTACGAGGTGAACTGTTGTTGTTGTTTTTTTAAAAGATGACCGGTAAGGGGATCTTAACCCTTGACTTGGTGTTGTCAGCACCATGCTCAGCCAGTGAGTGAACCGGCCATCCCTATATGGGATCCGAACCCAGGGCCTTGGTGTTATCAGCACCGCACTCTCCCGAGTGAGCCACGGGCCGGCCCTGAACTGTTTTTTATAAAGTATACCTCATGTAGTATATATCAGACAATAAGTATTTTCTATAGATTGTGTCATTCATGCATACATACATCCATTCATTATATTCCAGACACTTTTTTAGGTACTGGAGATTCAGCATTGAACAAGATAAACAGACTACGTTTTAATGGGTTTGCAGTCTGTAGAGGAAGTCAAACATTAAAGAAATAAGAACACAGATAATTAGGGTAATTGCCATCACAATAAGCTCTATGAGGGATATTATGAGAGTATATAACAAGAAAGTTAATCAAATTAGATTAACAAAGGGGGTCAACAAAGGCCTTCCTGCAAAGGTCATGGGGATAAGTAGGATTGACAGGAAAGATTAGGTGTGAGATGTGAAAATGTCATTCTAGGCAAAAAGATCAGTATGTTTATTTATTTATTTTTTATTTTTTTGAAAAGATGACTGGGATCTTAACCCTTGACTTGGTGTTGTCAGCACCACGCTCTCCCAAGTGAGCTAACCGGCCATCCCTATATAGGGATCCGAACCCACGGCCCTGGTGTTATCAGCACCACACTCTCCCAAGTGAGCCACGGGTCGGCCCTAGAACAGTATGTTTAAATGTACTGTGGTGAGAAGGAATGTCGTGTTTTTGGAGGTGGAAAAATGCCTGTGTATTCTTCCTGGAGCAGGGGTTGACAAATTTTTTCTGCGAAGGGCCAGATAGTAAATATTTCAGGCTTTGTAGGTCATATGGGCCCTGTAGTAATTACTTGAATTTGCTGTTGTAGTGCAAAAGTAATCATAGACAATATGTAAACAAATAGCTATGGATGTGTTCCAATGAAACCTTATTTTACATAAATAGACCTGATTTGGCCCAAGGCTCTATGCTAAGAACTTTCTATGACAGACTCTAGTGTGCTAACCCTTATACACTAGAGCATACTGAAAAAAAAAAAAAAAAAGTAAAAATTTCACATTGCCTATAACTTCCTTTTTTCTTTCTTTCTTTTTTTTTTTAACTTACCAGTATATTGTGGGCATTTTTCCATGTCAATATATATGGATTTACCTCAGTGTGGATCCATCATGGTTCACTGAAGGGTTTATCCAGTTTCTTGTTGATGGATATTTGGGTGATTTCCAATGTAGCTTTGAACATGCTTGCCCTTATATCTTTAGGTGCTTGAGCCATGCCTATAGTCATACCAACTCTCATAGGCTGTCTTTCAAGTGATAGAGTGTCTTAGTCCATTCAGATTGTTGTAACAAAGTACGATAAACTAGGGCCGGCCCGTGGCTCACTTGGGAGAGTGTGGTGCTGATGACACCAAGGCCACGAATTTGAGTCCCTATATAGGGATGGCCGGTTAGCTCACTTGGGAGAGCGTGGTGCTGACAACACCAAGTCAAGGGTTAAGATCCCTTTACTGGTCATCTTTTTTAAAAAAAAAAGAAAGAAAAAAGGAAAAGCCCAGGCGCCAGATGGCTTCACTGGTGAATTCTACAAAACATTTAAAGAAGAATTAATACCAATGCTTTACAAACTCTTCCAAAAACAGAAGAGGAAACACTTTCAACTCATTCTATGAAGCCAGTCTTACCCTGAAATCAAAACTAGATAAAGACATCACAAGAAAAGAAAACTACAGACCAATATGCTCTTATGAACATGGATGCAAAAGTCCTCAACAAAATACTAGCAAACTGAAGCCACAACATATAAAAAGAATTATACACTAAATGGTATATATTCTGGGAATGCGAGGTTGACTTAACATTCAAAAATCAATTATTGCGTTATACCCTTTCAATACGATAAGAAACAAAAAACACATGATTATCTCAACAGATGCAGAAAAAGCATTTGACAAAATCAAACACCTCTTCACGGTAAAACAAAAACAAAAACAACACTGAACAAACTAGGAATAGACAGGAACTATTTCTTTTTTTTGACCAGTAAGGGGATGCAACCCTTGGCTTGGTGTTGCCTGCACCACACTCAGCCAGTGAGCGCACCGGCCATCCTTATATAGGATCCGAACCCACAGCGGGAGCGCTGCTGCGCTCTCAAGCGCTGCACTCTCCCGAGTGCACCATGGGCCGGCCCAGGACGGGAACTATTTCAACCTGATAAAGGGCATCTGTAAAACACCTACAGCAATGTAATACTTAATGTAAAGATCAGATGCTTTTCCACTAAGGTCAGAGGATGTCCACTTTCACTAATTCTGTTAAACATTGTACTGGATGTTCTAGCCAGGGCAATTAGGCAAGATAAAGAAATAAAAGATGTCCTTAAAAGAAGAGTAAGAGTTAAACTATTTTTATTTTATTTATTTATTTTATTTTATTTTTTTATAAATGACCGGTAAGGGGATCTCAACACTTGGCTTGGTGTTGTCAGCACCACGCTCTCCCAGTGAGCTAACCGGCCATCCCTATATAGTTAAACTATTTTTATTTTATTTATTTATTTTATTTTATTTTTTTATAAATGACCGGTAAGGGGATCTCAACACTTGGCTTGGTGTTGTCAGCACCACGCTCTCCCAGTGAGCTAACCGGCCATCCCTATATAGGATCCGAACCCGTGGCCTTGGTGTTATCAGCACCACACTCTCCCCAGTGAGCCATGGGCCGGCCCGAGTTAAACTATTTTTATTTGCAGATGGCATGATCTTGTATTCAGAAAATCCTAAGATATCCATAGAAACTGTAAGTGCTAATAAAGGAGTTTAGCAAGATTTTTGGTACAAGATCAGTAGAGGGCTGGCCAGTTAGCTCAGCTGGTTTGAGCACGGTTTTATAACACCAAGGTCAAGGGTTCAGATCCCTATATGGTCCAGCTGCCAAAAATGAAGGGGGATGGGGAGGGGCTATCATAAGAATCATTTGTATTTCTATACACTTGCAACGAACAATCTAAAAATGCAATTAAGAAAACAATTTCATTTATAATAACATCAAAAAATAAAACACTTATAAATAAATGTTATAAAAGAAGTATAAAACTTAAAACTACGAAACATTGTTGAAAGAAATTAAAGAGGGCCTAAATAAATGTAAAGATATTCTGTATTCATGAAATAGAATACTTAATTTTGTTAAGATGGCAATACTTGCCAATTGATCTATAGATTTAATGCAATCCCTATGAAAATCCCAATCACTTTTTTTTTTCAGAAATGCATTAGATGATCCCAAAATTCATGTGGAATTGCAAGGAACCCAGAATAGCTAAAACAATCTTGAAAAGAACAGTGTTAGAGGACTCACACTAGCCAATTTCAAAAGTTACTACAAAGTTACAGTTACCAAAACAGTGTGTGTGATAGGCATAAGGATAAACATGTCAATGAAATAGGATTGAAAGTCCAGAAATAAACCCATGTATCTATGGTCAATTGGTTTTCAACAAGGGTGCCAAGATCATTCAACAGAGAAAGAATGTTCTCTTTAATGTATCCACATTAAAAAAAAATGAAGTTTGACTCTTACTTCACACCATATAAAAAAACTAACTCAAAAATGTATCAAAGACCTAAATAGAAGAGCTAAACCTATAAAACTCTTAGAAGGCAACTTAGGGGTAAATCCTCATGACCTTGGATTTGGCAATGGTTTCTTAAATGTGGCACCAAAAGCAACAAAAGCAAAAATAGATAAATTGGACTTCATCAAAATTAAAAACTTTTGGGGCTAGTCAGTTAGTTCAGTTGGTTACAGCACGGTACTAGTAACACCAAGGTCCAGGGTTCAATCCCTGTACCAGTCAGCCACTGTTTTAGTCTGTTTTGTGTTGCTATAACAGAAATATCTGAGACTGGGTAATTTGTAAAGGAAAGAGGTTTATTTCGCTTACGATTCTGGGACAGCAGCATCTGGCATGGGCCTCAACCTGCTACTACTCATGGCGGAAAAGCGGGAGGCAGCTGCTGGGTACAAGCAGATCACATGGTGAGAGAGGAAGCAAGAGAGAGAAGCAAGAGAAGAGATAGAGGAGGTGCCAAGGACCTTTAAACAATCAGGTCTCGCGGGAACTAATAGAGCAAGAAGTCACTCATTAATTCCCCCTCCCCCAGGGCGAGCATTAATCCATTCATGAGGGATCCGCCCACATGACTCAATCAGTTTCCAACACTGCCACACTGGGGATCAAATTTCCACATGAGTTTTGGAGGGGACAACACATCCAAACTCCATCAGCTACCAAAAGAAAAAAAAATGAAAAACTTTTGTACATTAAAGGACACTATCAAGAGAGTGAAACCACAGTCTAAAAAAGAGAAAAATATTTGCAATCTTATATCTGATCTGGGTACTATATACAGTACCCAGAATATATGAAGAACACTTATGTTCAATAACATAAAGACATACAGCCCAATTAAAAAGTGGGCAAAGGACTTCAAAAGACATTTCTACAAAGAAGATAATACAAATAGCCAACAAGTCTAAGATAGGATGTTGAATATTATAGGTCACTAGAGAAATGCAGGTCAAAACTGCAATGAAATACCACTTCACACCAACTAGTTTGGCTACAATAATTTTTTAAAAAGAAATAAGTGTTGGGCCGGCCCGGTGGCGCACTGGATGGTGCGCCGCTTGGGAAGCGCGGTGGCGCTCCCGCCCGAGGGTTCGGATCCCACATACAGACCGGTTCCCGCTCACTGGCTGAGCGAGGCGCGGGAGCAGCACCGAGGGTTGCGATTCCGTTGCCAGTCCCCGGTCCGGTATGGGGGCAACACTGGGGGTTGCGATCCGTTGCCAGACACGGAAAAAGACAAAAAGACAAAAAAAAAAAAAAAAGAAATAAGTGTTGGCGAGGATGTAAGAAATTGGAACCCTCATACATTGCTGGTGAAAATGTAAAATGATACAGCAGCTGTGGAAAACAGTTTGACATTTCTTTAATAAGATAAATATAAAATTACCATATGACCCACCAATTCCATTCCTAGGTATATGCCCCAAAGAATTTAAAATAGGTGTTCACACAAACTTGTACATGAATGTTCATAGCAAACTATTCACAATAGTCAAAAGGTGACAACAACCTAAAAGTCCATCAACAAATAGATAAGCAAAATGTGGTATATTCATACAATGAGATTTTTTTCCTCACCACTATACAAACAAGGACATACAATGAGAAATTATTCAGTCATGAGAAGGAATAAAGTACTGATGCATGCTACAACATAGATGAACCTTGAAAACATTATGCTAGGTGAAAGAAGCCGGACAGAAAAGATCACATATTGTATGATTGCATTTATATGAAATATCCAGAATAGGCAAATCTATAGAGACAGAAAGTGAATTAGTGGTTCCTTTGGGCTGAGGGATTTAGGGGCTTGGGGGAGGGTAATATCTAAAGAGCATGGGGTTTCTTTTTGAGATGATAAAATTGTTATAAAACTGACCATAGTGGTGGTTGCACATATATGTGAGTATATTAAAAACCATTGAACTGTACACTTTAAATGAGTGAATTGTATGGCATGTGAATTATATCTCAATGAAGCTCTTTAATAAAAGACATAGGATTTGGCATTATCAATTAAAGCTGAACACATGTAAACTCTATGACACAGCAATCCTAGTCCTAGGTATATATCCAGCAGAAAATTATACACATGTTCATCCAAAGACATGTACAAGAATGTTCATAGTAGTACAATTAAAAATAGCCCTGGGACTGGCCAGTTAGCTCAGTTGGTTAACACACAGCCTTGTAACATGAAGGTCAAGGGTTAGGTTCCCCATACTGGCCAGCCACCAAAAAAAAAAAAGTAAGAATAAATAAAATAATAATTAAAAAGAAAAAAGCCCTAAAGTGGAAACCTAAATGCTCATCAGCAGTAGAATGGATAAATTGTTTTATATTCAAATAATGAAATGCTACCCAGCAATGAAAATGAACAAACTACAGCTACATGCAACAATATAGATAAATCTCAAGAACATAAAGTTGAGCAAAAGAAG
Source organism: Galeopterus variegatus (assembly GCF_000696425.1). Lineage (NCBI taxonomy): Eukaryota > Metazoa > Chordata > Mammalia > Dermoptera > Cynocephalidae > Galeopterus > Galeopterus variegatus. Next base: position 472,936 of record NW_007726781.1, on the reverse strand, counting down.
GCAGACTCAAAATATTCTGTTTGATTCCATTTATATAAAGTTTTACTCTTGGAGACCCTAACATATGGAGTTACAAGTCAGAATACTGACTACACTCAGGGGGTGCAGGTAATGACTGGAAGGGGACACAAGGGGTTTTTGTGGGCCTGGTAATGTTCTACTTATCGATTTGGGTGCTGTTTAGACATGTGTGTTCAGTCACATCCATCAGGCTTTACACTTACTGGTCTGATTTATGTAACTTTATGTCTTTATATTATTCTCTAACAAAAAATTTCAAAATTTCAGAAGTTTTGAAAACAGATTTTTTTTTTACAAAGAACAGAGGTTTATTTGCTTATGATTCTTGGACAGCTGCGTCTGGTGCAGGCCTCAGGCTGCTTCTGCTCATGGCAAAAAGCAGCAGGCAGCTGGTGGGTACAAGCAGATCACATGTCAAGAGGAAGCGAGAGGGAGCTGAAAACAGATTTTTAAGTCTTAAGAATATTTCTCACTTTTTTGGTCATTTCTTAGTACTCTTCAATCCTTTTTTGTTGAAGAGCAAGCCACTGCTTGCCCATATTAAACCTTTATGCAAAGTAGATGACCACCTTCTCAAGACAATTTATTTCTGTCTGAAAATTGAGAGGATTTCAATAACAAGGCATTTTATTGCCATCTACTGGTAAATTATCACAATACATTTATAACTTACAGTATGTGCCATGTGACTGGCATCCATTTGGAAGTGATATCCTACTGCAGGGTGCAACTCATCCAACTAAATGTGGTAACTGTCATTTGGCACTATTGTGATGATCCCTGCAGACAGTAGAATGTTGAGGCTCTCTAGGTGGTTTTGTTCTTTTTCCCCCCAGTTTGTTGTTCTTCTTAAAGACGTCATTCAAGTATTCACTATCAATCTTATCACAAAGCGTAAGCTCATTTGGACACACATTCCAAAGTAGAAGTTCAATAAATGCTAATCAAATTGTTCGTATCAAAGGACAATTGATTTACTTTTTCTTTAGTCTGAATTCAGAAAAATCTTGGGAGTCTTAGAACTGCTTTTCTTACTCAAAACATTCTGTGAAATAGACTGATAACCTCTTCAGAAGCCTCTACTAATCTGTTGCTTGTTGAAGTTATCATATGCGGTAGGCACTCTTCTAAACATTTATATATGTATTAATTCATTTAATCCTCTTGACAACCTTATGAGGTAGGTGCAGCTTACAGATGAGGCAACCAAAACACAAACAAGTTAAGTTATATTGCAAGTGATGATATTACAAAAACAGCTTCCGGGCCGGCCTGGTGGCGCACTGCTACAGTGCGCCGCTTGGGAAGTGCGGCGGCGCTCCCGCCGAGGGTTCGGATCCCACATACAGACCGGCAGCTCACTGGCTGAGCGAGGTGCGGGAGCAACACCGAGGGTTGCGATCCTGTTGCCGGTCCCGGTCCGGTATGGGTGCGACACTGAGGGTTGTGATCCGTTGCCGGTCACGAAAAAAGACAAAAAGGAAAAAAAAAAAAAACAGCTTCCTTGGGGAGCTTACAGTCTATTTGGGACACAGACACACACACAAAAAAACAAAAGCCATGTGAAGATTTAAAAACAAACAGAATAAAGGAGAAAATACTTTGGACCCTGTTGGACACATCATGTATCTCCTTTTGGTCCCAGTTTTCTCATCTGTATAACAAGGAGGTTGGATTTGCCCAAGATCACATAGCTAATAAATGGCAGAGCCAGAATCTGAATTTGAGTGTTTTGGCTTCAGAACCCAATCTCATAATTATTATGCTATACTATCTGCCTGTTCATGGCCTTTTTGTTCCTTTGCTGCCTTCCTGTGGGCAAGTATTTACATTGCCTATGCTCCTGCTATTTTCACCAACAGGATATATAGGTGCCCAACAGGACCCCTGTCTCCTCAGCTCCCTGCATCCTTGCAGATACTAGGAAAACTCTTGACCCTTGGTTTGAGGACATGGATAAGAAGGTGAAAAAATAAGGATAGTGGCTTACGTTCTGAAATCATGTGTTTGTGTGAATGTGTGTGTATTAAAATATACTTAACTTTAAATTTGCCATTTTAACCATTTTTAAGTGTACAGTTAGTGGCATTAAGTACATTCACATTGTTATACAACCATCACCACCATCTATCTCCAGAACTTTTTCATCTTCCTCAACTGAAATTCTGTACCCATTAAACAATATCTCCCCTTTTCCCCCTCTATCCAGCCCTTAGCAACCACTATTCTACTTTTCTATTTCTATTCTATTTTTTCTATTTCTAAAGACAGAAAAAATTCTGTCTTTATGAATTTGATTACCCTAGGAACCTCATGTAAGAGGAATCTTACAATATTTACCCTTTAGTGACCGGCTTATTCACTTACCGTAATGTCTTCAAGGTTCATCCACATTGTAGAATGTGTTGGAATTTCCTTCCTTTTTTAAGACTGAATAATATTTCACTGTATGTATATACCACATTTTTTTCTTTTTTACTTTATCTGTGGTTGCTTCCCCCTTTTGGCTATTGTGAATAATGCTGCTATGAACATGGGTGCACAAATATCTAGAGTTCCTGCTTTCACTTCTTCTGGATAAATATCCTGAAGTAGAATTGCTGGCTTATATGAAAATCCTATGTTTAACTTTTTGAGGAATTGCCAAACTGTCCTCCATGGTGGCTGCACCATTTACATTCTCACCAGCAATGCATAAGACTTCCTGTTTCTCCATATCCTTGTCAACACTTATTATTTTCTGCCTTTTTTTCTGATAATAGCTATCCTAATGTATGTGAAGTGATATTTTATTGTGGTTTTGATTTGCATTTTCCTAATTACTAGTGAGGCTGAGCATCTTTTCACGTGGTTATTGGCCATTTGTGTATTTTCTTTGGAGAAATGTCTATTCAAGTCCCTTGCCATTTTTTAAAAATTAGATTTTTGTTGTTATTATTGAGTCTATGGAACCTTTCAGAGCTTTCTTACCTCTAGAAGCTTCTGTGGGGCTTGGAGATGTGTAGATGATGTTATCTCAGCCTCTGGGTTGGCCGTTGGCAGGATCCCGGTCTCAGCAGGATGAAATAACTAGAGTTTTTCATTCAGTCTTTCAGACTAATTAATTTATCAAGTAATTCATTAATTGTATCATTATACAAATACTGTACTCACTCTTTGGCTAGTACATGCTGTATGTTTCTGTTTATATGAAGTTTAAGAACTGTTAATCTATAGTGCTAGAAGTCAAAATAGTGGTTACTTCTGAGGGAGCAGGTATTTATTGGTAGGGAACATATGGAGGGGGATAAAAGGGAACTTTCCAGGTTGATAGATCTGTAACTCAATGTGGGTGGTGGTAACACAGGAACATAAGTAAAAATGTTATTAGTTATACATTTAGTGTCTTTGCATTTTACGGTATGTAAATTACACCTGTTTTTAAAAGCTAGAAGAAAAAGCTCCAAAAAATTCTTTTAAATCCTTTTGATGTTAATTTCATAGGCTCAAAGGTCTAAGGTGGCTACCTATAGTTCTCTTTGCTTCTCTCTATGCTCTTGGGCCCAGGACCTAGCATGGTATCTAGGATTCACATACACAACAAATATTTATTGAGCAGCTACTCTCTGCCAGGTACTGTGCTATGTGCCGAGGAAACAGTGATAAACAAGATGGATATGATTTTCTTCCTTATGGAGTCCACAGTCTAGTAGCAAAGACAGGTAATAAACAACCTAGTGCATTCTATTGAGGCCAAGTATATGGTGCAAAAATTTCCTGCCTGGGGAGTGGTCAGTGAAGATAACCCTGGGGTAGCCATGTTTGGACTGGGACCTAAAGTCTGGTAAGTTTTCTAAACTGGGAAAAGCATTTCAGGCAGAGCAATCAGCATGTGTAAGGGTCCTGAGAAGGCAGTGAGTACAATGTGCAAAAACTACAGTGCAACCCAAATGTGCAAAAACTACAGTGCAACCCAGATAGAGGAAAAGAGGGCCCTGAGATAAGTCTGGAGATGTGAGGCAATAGTAAGACATTTACTTGGCCTTTATCTTAAGAGCAATGTGGAGCTGTCAAATAGTTTTAAGTAGGGAAGTGGCATCATCAGATTTCTGATTTAGAAACATTACTCTGGCAGGAGGGTGGAGAATAGATTGGAGGGGGGGCAGGGTGGATGTGAAGAGGTGGTGGGTGGCTGCTGCATAAGTCCAAGCACACCGCGTGCTCAATAAATATCTCTGGAATGAAAGGGTTCCTGACTCCCTTTCTTAGATGGGACCACTAGGATCAAGCCGTTCAATTAGTTTACAACTCAGATACTCATCTTCTATTTTCTGTGAAGGTTGTAAGAGACCCTTAACTCCCAATTTACAGATAAGGAAGCTGAGGCTCAGAGGCAAAGACAATCATGCACCTATCACGAATGGAAGCCAGATCTGAATCAAGGACTGTATAACAGACATCAAGTCCAATGCTGGGGAAGCCTCTCCACATGTGGGGAGAGGGCAAGGGTCACACTTACTTGTTCACTCAATAATTGTATTTATTGAGCACCCACTGAGCTTGCTAGGGTGGTGATGACGGGAAAAAATATGAAGGGATATATAGGCAAATAATAATAAAGACCGTTATCTTTATCACCATTAACGTTATTATTAGACAGTGTCAGGCACTGCGACAAGAGCTTTCCATGCCTTCCCCCATTTCTTCTTCGCAAGCACTATTATTATCGCCATATTTCAGATGCGTAAACTGAGGCTTGGAGAGTTGACATGCCCAAGGATACTCAGCCAGACCTCTCCCATAGAGCTGTGTAATGCTTCCGAAGTGGAAGTCACCGGCGAGATTACAGCGCAGGAAAGCAGACAGACATCCACCTAACCCCGGCTGTAAACGTTCTTCGCCCAAGCCAGCGGGCGCGCGCTCCACTTCGCGCTCCCGGCGACGTTTGGTCACGTGGGCAGGGCACCGCCCCTCGTGTCCGCCCCGCCCACTCCCGCGCTCCCTCCTTCTCTCCTTCCCTCCCCCTCCCTCCCCGGCCCGGTCCGGCCCATCCCCCTCCCCGCCGGCTCCCTGAGGCCCTGCCGGTTCGGGCTGCGGGCGGCCGGGCGTGGACGGCCGGACAGACGGGCACACGCCAGGACTGACGGACGGACGCAC